>NC_091752.1:27689165-27969165 GCF_043380555.1 Nothobranchius furzeri | reverse complement strand
TTCTAGCATCACTTCAAAAGAATATTTAAAATGAATTTCTTCATTACAACTAAGCGTTTGTTTGCTAATCTGGTGTGTAGTTATTCTAAAATACTAAACACGTCAAAATATTTAGTTTAGTTCTAGATACAACTTAAGCTAGGTCTCGTAAATGACAGTTTAACATAGAAAGCAGTTTTTTTATTGAAAATATTATTATCGCGTATTAACTTAATCAAATTCAACGTTCAAATATTTCCATTTACTTTCATTAACGTTTAAAGTTGAGTTAGTCTGACTTCACTGGGCTTCGTGCTAACTCACTCACGTCTTTCGCTGCCAACTTTCTTTTCACTTCATCCACTAGAAACGACTCCATCCCATTACCGGCGGTGCAGTAGTAGCGAACCGAATTGGTATCGCTTCTTGTGTCATTCATTATAAATTATCTGGTTAACAACATTTAAAAGTGGCTCTGTTGTCGCTGTTGCATGTTTACACCGGAAACGGAAACACGTCATCAGACGTTTATACGGTTCTGGCCAGCAGGGGTCAGTGTTTCACAGGAAACATATCTTCCAAATAAAATGTGATCAGGAAATATTTCATAATTGTTGTGTTGTTAGTAAACAGCCCCCTTTTAAAACAGTGTAAAATGCAAAAGGACATTCTTTCATAATAAATGACACCCACCAGTCTCACCAGAGTCTGTCTGTCTGTGTCTGTCCGTCCATCTCTCTCTCTCTTTGTGTGTGTGTGTGTGTGTGTGTGTGTGAGTGTGTGTGTGTGTGTGTGTGTGTGTGTGTGTGTGTGTGTGTGTGTGTGTGTGTGTGTGTGTCAAAAATAACACTGGAAGAGAAAGTTTAGTTTTACCCATTTTAGGGTTAAATTAGGATTATTCAAAGGCCTGTGTTCTGTCATGTGTTGAATAAATTATATAAGAGAGAAATAACTTGATATTAAGGCACATATATTTTTTCTGAAGCAAAATGGATGCTGTAATCACAGTTTACTATGTAAAAACCCATCTACCTATCCATCAATTTTCCTCCGCTTATTTGGGGTCAGGTCGCAGGGGCAGCAGTTTAACCCTCTGGAGGTAGGCGTTGCAGATTTGCAACGTTAAAACCTACCTACCCAGTTACTCCACATACATATTTCATGAGCATTTTTTTACTCTGAAGTACCCCTGAAGGACTTAGTTGTTCGTCCTTTTATCAAAACTTATTTTGAGCCTGAGAGGGTTAAACAGAGAGACCCAGACTTCCCTCTCTCCAGACACTTGGGCCAGCTCCTGCAAAAAATTCCAAGGTGTTTCCTCGCTTGCCAGTCCTTCCAGTATGTCCTGGGTCTTCCATTAGGTCTCCTCCCAGTTGGACATGCCTGACAAACCCCACCAGGGAGGCATCCAGGAGGCCTCCCAATCAGATGCCCAAGCAGGGGCGGCGTTAGGCCCGGCTACTTGGGCTGAAGCCCCGGATCTTTAATCAAAAGCCCCGGATCTCAAACGTGGAAGTAACATGCAGTACCAAAGTCCAACAGAGAGGAAGCAGCTAGCAGTAGTTTGTATACAGCCTGCCTGAACCTCCACCACTGTAGAAGAAGCCCTTCAGCAGCCGGCTTCTTCTGCAGTATGCCTGAAATGCATGAGTGAAGATCGACATAAGGACGTTTTTTAGACCAAAAGTACCGCAACAGAACCCCAGCTTTGATGATACTGGTGTTGACTCAGGTTTGTGAGTCTTATTTGAAAATATTTGTTGTGGTGCTGGTTTGCCTAAAGTTAGCTTACTATCAGGTAAAGTTGATGGAGAAAGAAAGGGAATATTTACTATCATCTCACACTAAACATTAACAGGAACAATATTCTGCCCTGAATATGCTTAATATGTAGCTTCAGATTAAAAATTATGTGGTACAAGACAAATATATATGTTGACTAGTGCGTGTCACGTGTGTGCGCGCGTGTGTGCGTTTGCGCGCGGGTGTGTGTGTGCGCGCGTGCGTGTGTGTGTTAAGCCCCGGATCTTCTTCAGTCCTTAATCCACCCCTGTGCCCGAGCCACCTCAACTGGCTCCTCTTGATGTGGAGGAGCAGCAGGTCTACTCTGAGCCCCTCCCGAATGACCGAGCTTCTCTCCCCATCTCTGAGGAAGAGCCCAGCCACCCTGCTGAGAAAATTCATTTTGGCCATTTGCATCCATGATCTCGTTCTTTTGGTCACTATATCCAAAGCTCGTGACCATAGATGAGAGTAGATTGACCTGCACATTGTAAAATAACATCATTGTTAGACAATGTCTTATGTCAAGTGTGTCCAAACCTTTTATGACGAGAGCCTAAACCATCAAGCTAAAATTCTTTGCGAGTCACAAGAAGTATATATTTATTTTAAAAATACTACATTTATCTTACTGGGATTTTTTTTATTGCACTGCCCAGAAACAGTCCCCAAATGAGTTAAAATCTGATTATAAAATGTTAAGTGTGGATCTACATCAACAGCCTGCTAAAGCTCCACATTTGTAGAAATTCAACAAAAGGCTGCACAAAATCACTCAGAAGGCTACAAATGGTCCACAGGCTGTGCTTTGGACATTTGACAATATTGTAAGATCTTGTCTAATCTATTGGCATTTTGAGTTATGAATGACTCTCCGTTACTTACACCCACATTCCTGAAATGTTTCATTCTGTTGGTGTGGTTGAGTCGGGATTTAATCTGTTTTATGGAATACAATTTTTTATTACAGGTTTTCATTTACAGGCTGCAGCATTAAAAACTTTCAGGCTATAATGTGTTTGAATTTAAATTTTGACTGTTTCCTATCAAATATATGACAGTAATTAGTAATGTTAGGTTTGCTTTAAGACGCCACTCAGCTTTAAGGCAGCAGTTTAGATTGAAAGTGCTCTGAAAAATAATCACCTAAAATGAATGCTCTTATTGTAATGGGCATGCTGGCAGCTTTACCACAAGTGACTTGATATCCTCCCTCAGTCTGTGTATCTGGCTATTTAACGCTCAATAACCTGAGAGTTCTATTAAAGAGCATAGTGAAACTTTAATCCAGATTTCCTCAGGTTGGGAAGAAAGACTTCCCACAACAGCCAGAGCTGAAGGGAATATGGAAGAAACGTGTAAAACATCTCATTTCAAGATAATGGAGAGTCCTTGAGCAACGTTTTCATCATTTGGGTGCAACTGGGAACTCAGCTGCACCGAGGCAAAGGGTTTCCCGCCATCCTCTGGTCATCAGTAAACACATGTTCTCTGTATGCTTGAGCTGATGGACAGGATGTGAGCTTCCGTCAGCGGCTGTACCTGGAGAGCGGAGTGTCCTCCATCAGGTTGTCCATGGGGAGATCTTGGAGCTGGTGGAACTCAGGGTGGTTTGTCCGCTGGTGGAACTGGAAGAAGAGAACGATGCAGACGATGGGAGTGGTGACAATAAAAAAGGACAACGGACCAGCCAACAGAGGTAGAGGAGTTCTGGAGTGGCGGTGCGGGCCCCTAAAGGAACACAGAGCAGTTTTCTCTGCCTTACTGGTTGAAAGTGGAATTACAACAGTTGTAAACCAACCCTGCTGTAGCTAGCGCTTACAATAATCTAACACTGACATGAGCCAATTAATACTAAAATGAACGACGAAGTAAAAAGATACACATTGTTGGACAAAAATTATATTACAAGTCCAATAGCAACAAAGCCAGATCAGATTGGAAGGGGGGGGGGGGGGGGGTCATTCTTCAGCATAAGATATTAAAGGTGTACCAGGAGAGTGTGTGAAGGGGGTCAAATGTGTGACAGTTGGTGGCCATGTAATGTTGCACAGTGGTGTCATTAAGCAACAGTGGTAAAAAGGGGTAAGGGGGCAGGCTCCGCACTGTCACGAACTTCCGTTTAACTTCCGTGCTCATTACGTTTTTTAACAAGCCGCGCCTAAAGGTGTCTGTCCTTCACAGTTCCTTTGCAGTCTCTGGTGGTCTGACCTCCAGCCCTAATGGAGAGCAACTCCTGGAGCTGTGCATCGCTCCAGTTTATCATCTCAGCTGATTATGTTAACAAAAGCAAAACTTACTGCCCGTTTTTACTTTCATTTTCAATATTGTTGCCAGCTGGAGCTCGGCAGTAACTCCCCACGTAATCATGACACCTCCCTCTGTTGCGCCAAGGTGTAATATGCATTCACAAGTTGCTGAAATAGTCCTGCTGCAGGTTGCTGAAATATCACTACCAAGTGTGGTGGCACAAATGCCGCAAAATTCCTGCAACGCCATGTTGCCACGGCGTGACACACAGTGGTGGCAGTATTATGCTGATTTGCCGACATTGTGTGTCTTCTAAAAAGTGCTAGTTAGAAAGAGGGTGCCATGTTCATCAGGAAATAAATCAACCCATAAATGATATGTATACGAATAAAGCTTGGCAACACACGCAGTATGAAAAGGTGTTTTGATGCAGGTTTCAACTTATACAACAGATTTAAGCAGCTGTTGTTACTAAATGCTAAACTAAATTAACAGAGGATCTACTTCTTTCAGTTAAAAAATCACAGACTGATGGTGACCTGGCTTTGTTGCTACTGGACTTGTAAACAATAAGAAAAAATAAGAAATTTTAGGTCTTCATTTTCTGATCCTGAGTTCTTACATGTGTATTCTCCTCAATGACATTGTTTTAAGGACAGCTGCATATAGTTGTAAAGCTCATTTGATGTATTTTCTGGTGAATAGCACTTATAATTTGCAGAAAGATTGATGGAACATTTTAGGTAGCTCATTAATTATTGACGCCCTGTAGGCAAAAGGTCAGGAAGCCAGGCTGGCTTTGACAAGTAACACGGGATAATCCCGTCGGGATTACTGAAAACTGAGCGAGAACATCATTGAAATGGAGAACATTGGGAGAAAAAAATCATGTTATGAGTAAAGGTGTGTTTAATGTATGCTCATTAACTATTTTAGCATTTTCTTCTTTCTTTCCTTCCCTCCCCCTCTCTTCTCAGCTTCTTCCTCCTCCCGTCTCTCGGCTGCCCTCATCAACACATCACTCTCAAATGGAAATGAGACCTTTACAATGAGAAAGAGTAGCAGGAAAAAAAAGGTGCAAATGAGCCAAATGACACACTTACTCATGTACTAGTGTGCATTACGCAGCTTATGTGTGAGCTTGTGGCATGAGCGCTTTTAAAGATTCATTGTGTGTCATAAAATTCAAGGAAAGACAGGGAGACGCATATTCTCCAAGCAGCAGAGCTGAAACAGTAAACACAGCAATAGACTGACAAAAGCAGTCAAAATCTACAACAGAAGAAGAAACCGGGAGGGGCAGGAAAACGGAAGGAGAAGGAAAGGCTTGTGTCTTTGTTAAACAAGAGTACATTTTTTTCCGTTTCATTATTACAATAAAAAAGTGCTATCATAAAGGTGATGTTACTTTCAGAATTATTAAATGCATCACATGACTCACCGATATGGTCCATTTAATACCTACTAAGCAAAGAAATACACAAATAATCTGGGACAAAGCAGATAGTAGGAGAATCCAAAAGTCTGATATAATTTGACGATTATCCAAAGAAGGTTTGGGTCTTCATATTCTAACTCTCGTCTCACCTTTCAGGGTCAATCATAGCTCTAACGAGGTCTTGCTGCTCTGAATGCTGATTGGATGACACTTGAATCAAGTATCTTCTGACAGTGTGTCCTACATAAGTCTGTTCTACACTTTTACATTCTTTATGTATGAAAATGGCTTGTTTTGACCATATTTTAACTGATAGAGAAACTTTGTCTTCTTTAGTCAACTATATTTAAAAAATCATATTTTAGTTGAAACACCACTCTCTGGTGGATTTGTGAAACATTTACCACCATGAATAAGCTATTTTTTACTTATTATTTTTGAAAATGATTCGTGATGCTGCACGTGAACATGCAGGATGAACATGAAAATAGTCTTCTACCCCTATTTCCTGCATTAGCTTCTGATAATGTTCTGAAACACACAGAAAAACGCTCAGTTCAGAAAATCCTGACAGATCTACATCACACTGTCACTTAACATTCATGGACTCGCCCAATTTGGCTCATGACGGGGAAGAATGCGGTTGGTTTAGTGTCCAGAAAACAGCAAAGCACACCTTGGCTGATGTAAGCTAACCGTTAGCATTAGCTACTCTACCACACAGCAGAACTCCTTCAGGTTTGTGTTAATTATGAAGATAAAACATCAACATTGCAGAGCAATAGAGTTGTGTTGCTGTTAGCCAATCAGAAGCAAGATGTCCAAATATCAGGAAATAGGACTCCAAATCCTGCCATCTGAAGCTACATTCTCTTAACATTCTGTCCTGCTCTGAACTTCGGACAGTTATCCACACCTTCATCTCCTCACGCTTCGACTACTGCAATTCTCTTTTCACGTGTCTGAGCAGAACTTCTCTGAACCATCTACAGGTGGTTCAGAATGCCTGTGCTCGGCTTCTGACCAAGTCCTCCAAACACACCCACATCACCCCGCTTCTCCTCCAGCTTCACTGGCTGCCAGTCAACTTCAGGGTTCATTTCAAGATCCTGGTTCTGGTCTATAGGGCCTTACATGGACAAGCACCATCTTACATTGGTGATCTTCTTAGTCCCTACACCCCCAGCAGGTCCCTGAGGTCCAGTGATCAAAGCCTACTGGTTGTGCAGCACCAGGCTAAAGACCAAAGGAGACCGATCATGTGCTGCTGTGGCCCCCAGACTCTGGACCTCTCTCCCCCTGAGCCTGAGATCAGTGGACTCCTTTAACAAGCAACTGAAAACCCACTTGTTCAAGCTGGCTTTTGTACGACCTTCTTCACCACTCTTTCTTTATTTTGCCCTCCCTACTTATTCCACCACCCTCAGGATCCACTGATTTCCCTCTTTCCTATTCACTCTCTCTCTTTCTTAACATTTTTTTAATCACAAATGTCTGTTTTTGCTCATTTGAAACATATTTTTAATCATTTTCAAAATTATTTTTATATTTAAAATTTTTGTTTTGTTTTGCTGTGGTCTCTAGTAATGAATGCCTTGTGAGTCTATCTGTGGAAAAAGCTCCGATGCTCCTGTTTCAGGAAGTACAAGCTAGCCAGAGGACATGGTTGCAAAAAACAGCTGGATTTGGAGTCTTCATGGGGTGTTCCTCAATGTCAATGCCTTGTCTTGGTCCTGCCACGGTTGCCTAGGAGATGCGTCACCAGGAACCGCCAAGACGTCTTCCAGTGTTCATGTTCTACCGAGGCATGTGTTCTCTGTTAGTTAGCCATTTAGCTAGCTCACATATGTCAGAGTCAAGGCCCGCAGGCCAGATGCGGCCCCCGGAGCATTTTTATGTGGCCCGTGAGATAAATATCAAAAATATATTAAAACTGGCCCGCTGGCCGATTTTACCGTAAAGACTTCAACTCCCATGATGCTTTGCGGCATCAGCGCGGAGGCGACGCACCCACTCCTTTGTGTTTTTTCCAGCCCGATGCAGTCAGGGGTAGTTGGGTGTCTGCAGCTCCGCTGTCTCGGACAAACTACACTCCTCTCACTCAGCGCCAAGTTCACTCAGCTGTTTTCTGACATTGAAGCCCAGAAACGGAGATTCTAGCCGCTCAGTAATGTGTTCACGACTGAAAGAGAAAGTTTTCCAACTAACGTCCAGACAGAGCTGATATAACTCCAGCGAGCAGCGACACGCTCAAACCAGCACGGCTCTGTGGTTGCTGTCGTGTTTCCTCCCCGACACACAACAACGTGGTCAAGCTGCTCAGACATGTTCATTAGCACAAACCTATGTGAGCACCTGTTGTCATTAATGTTGTCATTATTATGATGAAGATGAACAAAACAACAGGAGTCTCCTCAGCTCAGATCAACCCCATGATGCAGGTATCTGGCTGGAACAGGTGAGCATCACAGTAATCCAGTGGAGCAAACTGAGCTTTAAATATGTTGGTTTTATGCTCTTTTTCAGCTCCAAAACATGAAAGTTAACAGGTGAGATATTGCATTTTTATTTAAGATAAAATTATATTTTATTTTGTTGTTGGCCCGTGAGAAAAGATTTAACCTACAGTAAACAGGAAGTGGAAAGGCTGCAGATAGATGAATAGAATAGAAAATCCCTTTATTGTCCCTCAGTGGGGAAAGCTAGACGTCACAGCAGTGATGACACGTATTACAGGAGAAACAAAAGGAGAATAAAAAATAAGAAAAATGAATAAACAAGAAAACATAAATCCTGAATAGATTTTAAAAATGCTGATTATACCACAAGTAATGATTACCACTGGTGTGTTTTATTTAAAACTGACTTGCTCGTGTGTATTTAGGTTATTCCACATTCAGTGTTAATGCAGAAATATGTTTGTTTCCAAATTTAAAGGTTCAAAATTGCATATATGTTGATAAAGAAAATGTGCAAATTTGCCGTCACTTTTTCAAAAAATATAAAGTTTTGCCCTCGACTCCGTCCCAGAGTTTCATTTCGGCCCCGTGTGAGTTTGAGTTTGACACCCCTGAGCTAGCTGATCAAGGATAAATGGGATGTGTCTTGTAGCTTAGCCTTGGTTAAAATTTACCCAGAATACAGTGCGGTATTTTCAAAAGAACGTCGGATCAGGAGCAGGCAGCTCCTTCGGGGTCAAATTTCTAGTTTAAATGTAAGTCAACTATTTTTAACCATCTGGGGCTATAGCCGGGCGGTGGAAGAAATATTTGCGGAGCTCCTCAATTCCACCGACACACATTCCGAGGAGGAACCAGAGCTGGGAGACCTGGGGATGGACTGTCCAATCTCTGGGGCAAAAGTCTCTGAGGTAGTCAAACAACTACGCAGCAGCGGAGCCCCTGGGGTGGATGAGATTTGACCTGGGTATCTCAAGGCTTTGGATGTTGTAGGACTATCTATGTTGATACGTCTCTGCAACATTGTGTGGTCATTGGGGGCAGTTCCTGTGGAGTGGCAGGCCGGGGTGGTGGTCCCAATTTTTAAAACAAGGGACCAGAAGGTGTGTTTTAACTATAAGGGGATCACACTCCTCAGCCTCCTGGGAAAGGTCTACTCCAGGGTACTGGAGAGGAGAGTCCGGTCGATAGTTGAACCTCAGATAGAGGAGGAGCAATGTGGTTTTTGTCCTGGTCGTGGAATTGTGGACCAACTCTTTACCCTTGCTAGGGTAATGGAGGGGTCATGGGAGTTTGCCCAACCAATCCACATGTGTTTAGTGGATTTGGAGAAGACTTTTGACCATGTCCCCAGAGGCACGTTGTGGGGGGTACTCCAGGAGTATGGGGTGGATGGTCTTTTGCTAAGGGCCTTTCAGTCCCTGTACCAGAGGAATGGGAGTTTGGTCCGCATAGACGGCAGTAAGTCGGACCTGTTCCTAGTGAGTGTTGGACTCTGCCAGGGCTGCCCTTTGTCACTGGTCCTGTTCATAACGTTTATGGACAGAATTTCTAAGTGCAGCCGTGGTGTAGAGGGTGTGGAGTTTGGTGGCAGGAGAATTTCATCTCTGCTTTATGCAGATGATGTGCTCCTCCTAGCTTCATCAGGCTCTGACCTTCAGCTTTTGCTGGGGAGGTTCACAGCCGAGTGTGAAGCAGCTGAGATGAGGATCAGCACCTCCAAGTCTGAGACCATAGTTCTCGACCGCTGACTGGAAAAGGGCGGCTTGCCAACTCCAGGTCGGGAGAGAGGTCCTGTCTCAAGTGGAGGAGTTCATGTATCTCGGGGTCATGTTCACGAGTGAGGGACGGAGGGAGCGGGAGATCGACAGATGGATTGGGGCAGTGTCTGCAGTGATGCGGAACCGGTCTGTTGTGGTGAAGAGGGAGCTGAGCCGGAAAGCAAGGCTCTTGATTTACCAGTCGATCTACTGCCCAGTCCTCATCTATGGTCATGAGCTTTGGGTAATAACCGAAAGAACAAGATTGCGTGGCTGGGCTCAGCCTTAAGCCTGATTCATGCTTCTCCGTCAGCTCCGCAAGGGACAGACACGCACGGATTGACGGAAGCGTTTTGCTCTCATACTTCTCCGTCTCCTGGAGAGTGTTGCAAAGCAATTCCCCGCCAGGACAACAGAGGGCGTAGCGTTGTTCTGTGATATCCTGTCATGTATCGGTCCAAGATGGTGTGTTAATATTGTGTATTATTTTTTGTATATAAGAGACTTTTAACACAGGCAAATTTGTCTATCATCCTCCTCCACCTCTTCATGCGCTCGCCACCTCTAAACCCACATTTCCTGTCATTTCCGTCCACAAATAAAACGCTTGCTGTGCATCTGTTCACTCATCCAGTCACAGGCAATTAAACGTTCATGTTTTTAGAGTTTTTTCGCGAGGTATTCTTCAAGCTTCTCCGTGTCTGCTGCTAGTTATCCTCGGCTCTGTTTATGTTTTTGAGGGCGCAATGGCGGCGGTGTAGACGACAGCGGCGTCCTGACCAATCACAAGCTTGTGTTGTCCGTCTCGACTATGTTTAGAAAAGAGAGCTCGACTCCGTCCGTCCTTGCGGAGCTCTCCAGCAGGCCTGCAAGGACGTTGCGTGTCTCGGCACTGACGCAGACGGAGAAACATGAATCAGGCTTTAGGGATAGGGTGAGGAGCTGAGAGCTGCCTCCCCAGGAAGCCCCCTGGTTGACTCTGGACATGTTGGAGAAAGTACATCTCCGAACTGGCCCAGGAATGCCTTGAGGTCCTATCGGAGGAGCTGGTGGAGGTGGCCGGGGAGAGGACGATCTAGTTGGGATGCTGACCCCGCGCCCTGGACCCAGATAGGTGGAGGAAGACGAGAAGAGACGAGACAACATTTCATTTCTTATAGCGGGTACACAGAAGTGATGACAAGGATAAATTCAACTTCTGTGTTCTAAGAGCTCCCAAAAAGAAAACTGCATTGAATGGAGTGCATTAAGCAAAACAACTACAAAATGTTTTATGTACTCTTTAACATGTGCAACACACACACACACACACACACACACACACACATACACACACACACACACACACACACACACACACACACACACACACACACACAGGATCATAATAAAGAATGATGACGTTGTAATATAAGTAGGCAGCTGCGACTCAGTTGAGGTTATTCAAAATTAGAAAACAAACCTGAAGCAACATTAGGGTGTTAAGATTGCAGAGTGAAACAAACTTCACACGTAATGAGCATTGCACGGTAGTACCAAAAACTAACGGCAAACATGATGCAACTGTTGCCTTACAGTAATACATTGTGACATCTGAAGCACTGGATCCCAGTTACCAGAGCATATCGACAGCTCTTTAATTTTTAACACTTAAATTAAAGGAGCTGTAACAAACCAAGAATTAGTTAAGTTAGTCTATTAATGTGTCCACTTTAGACAGAACTTGCTTCACTTCACACAGAAAGCAAAAATCAGCAAAGCAGGCAGCAGTTGGCCCGGTCACTAGATTCTGCTTTTACGAGAGAAAAGTTAAAGCAGGTTTTTAGGCAAACACCAGTTTGCCAACCGTTTCACGGAAACTGCAAAAGAAACTGAGATTACAAAAAAGCACAAGGAGTGGGCAGAAACAGGAATAAGCAAACTGCATTGAATGGATGCATTTAGCAAAACAACTACAAAACGTTTTATGTACTCTTAACATGTGCAACACACACACACGCACACACACACACACACACACACACACACACACACACACACAAGTAACATTGTGCACATTTGGCTGTTTTTACCTTTTTTATCAGCACTATTTCTGATATTATTATTTTATTCCATTCATGAGAACACAAGGTGATATTAGATATATTATCGTTTTTGAACTTTGAACTAGTTACAAGGAATAAACACAAAAGATGGGCTAAATAACTGAAAACGAAAACAACTAAATGACTCAGGGTGGATGTGATTAGTGCTAATTAGGCTTAAAAAACATTTTGCACAAACATTCCTGACACCTACTCTGTGCTCTGGCCTTTTTAGAAGCGACCTTTAAGTCGTTTCACCATCTGCTGAGTTGCAGCCTGAATGATGAAGGCTAACAATGTCTGACAGGTGTGGCTGCCACCTCATTTTAAGTCGTGCGTTAGTGGTACTAAATGGCATCGCAACAACTGCACAGACCAATAAGGAATCACCAGACAAATGAGAAGTTCACGTAGACCTTGTGTAGTCTCCATAGCACATGGTGCATTTCGTTTAACTTCAGCTGTTTCCCACATAAAACTCTGACCTGACAGCAAATGAGTTCTTGTCCCAGTTTAAAGAACTCTCACATTACACAAAATCCCAAATCTCCTCGGCCCATATTTTATCACACAAAAAAAGTCAACTTCATTGCCATTGTTCCATTTAGCCAATAAAAAAGAAAAACCCAAAAGCCCTTGGCCCTTTTTTCGATGTTCAAGAAAAAATGTGCAGCTATTACTTCCATTCCTAAGGACCACAATGTCATTATTAAGAATCATCTGAGGAAAAATATTTAAATATTTTATAAATTTCAAAGTACCAGCTGGTAATTTAAAGTGTCCCACGTGGATATAAATCAGGTTCTCTGCTCAGTTGCACATCTGGAGTGTCACCAGCAGGAGTCAGTGTAGTTTTACCGCTGAGCTGCACTGAGCAGCTGCTTCTTCTTGGCAGAAGTCGTTAGTTACCGCAGCAGCGCGAAGAGAAAAGGTGAAGGTTTGTTGTGAAAACATCAGAGATATTAGAAAGGTTAGGGGTGACCGACCCGCTGCTGGAGTCTGTTAGCGTGTTGTTTTAGAGATGTTTAGCTAATGTGTAGAGAGAAAACCCTTCTATGATTTAGTTTTACACCCGTTTAGACCACCATGGGTCAGCTGTTCTCGTCAGAAGAAGAGCTTTCTCTCCTCAAGGAGGCACTTGGTTCTGTCATGTATGAGGCCATGTTGGAAGGTGGTGCTGTACCTGACCTCGGGGTCGTGCATCCTCTCATTCTAGCCAATCAAAATGAGGATTCTGCTTCTCAGCCCCGTCTACAGGCACACCTGCAACAGGTAATATGATTTTAAGCAGGCAGTGAAATTATGAGGCTGTTCTGCCTCACCTCGTCCACAATAACATTCACGTAAATTACAATAAATTGTGTATGATTGAAATTTTCGTGATATAAAAGGCATGCCATCAAAATGCATTTCATTTCGTAGTGTGCACAATGGTTTACGAGGCTACAGAGCGTTGTGTACATAAATAAATGCATCATGAAAAATGGTCTGTTTGCACTAATAAATTCTGCTTTCTGCAAACTGCAGACAGATTAAAATTGTAATAGCAAATTTTTAATTATTATGGTATCATCTGCATGTGACACGTCCATCTCTAATGCATGAGTGGCCATGCAGTTGCATAAAGACAAAATGGTGCAAAGACACTTTGTGACTGCAAAATATCAGGTCATTGGAAATAGGTATGGATTTTTACGATTTTTTTTCTTATAAAACTATGAGAATTTTAGTTTGTGTTCATGACATCGGCCAATTTACCTCTTTAGTAGAGCCGATTTACAGTCAGGCTGGCACATCTGTGGGCAGCACTTTGCTGCTGCAGAGTTGTATTAAAATATCTATGTTTTTGAAAAAAGAGCAAGTAACCCCTGCCAGACTCAAATACCACTTACACAATAGCATCGGCTCCACTCCGCTCTGCTCGCCCCGGCCTGGCCGCGTTCATTTCACACCGCCTTAGGAATGCAGATGTGATTGAGAACGTAGGTGGTCTTTGGCCTGTGATGTCATGAGCACATCTCTTGAGACTCTGATTTTGCATCCTGCTTTGCTGTGTCTGGCAGCACTGTGTGTGTGTGCCTCCTCACAGCAGTGAGAGACAGAGTAAAACGGCTTCAGTCAGTGGCTCGTTAACTCTACATCATCCAGAATGATAATGAATCGCACATGTAGGAAGCCCCCTAGGGCTGATTCTATCTCCCAATCAGAGGCTCCCCAAACGTTATGTGATTTTTAGCTGGCCAATCAGCCGGCAGTGGGTGTGTCGGCCCAGTTCGGCTCCAGGTAGACCGCCTCCGGAAGAGGGCTGAAAAGACGGCTGGTTGTGCGCGGGAAAATCCAAATGAGAATACTCCCAAAGTGGTTCAGGCAGAGTGGAGCCAGTGCTAGTGTCTAAGCACCAGATCTTCACCCCCATTTCCTGTTTCAAAAATGCTCCACAAGGAGGCATTGCATGGCAGACTGAGAGGGCGGTGCCGCTAACAAATACAAACACACACGCAGGCTTACAGCGGCATTGTGACATCATATGGTGCCAGCTAACGTCATAGGATACCTCTTAGACCAGGGGTGTCAAACTCATTTTAGCTCAGGGGCCACATTGAGGGAAATCTAGTCCCAAGTGGGCCGGACCGGTAAATAAAAAAAAAAACTTCAGATTGTTTTCTTTGTTTTAACACAATCAATATAAAACGAGGCTGGAGCCTGAGGACAGTGTCGTACAAGTACAACACCTGAAGTGTACTTGAAAATTTGAAAAAATAGAAAATAAAAAAATCAACAAATAAAATAAAAACATTCCTTAGTGATTCAAAGAGCTTAAAGATCACATGGCTAGATCAGTTTCATGCAGCACTTAAAGTATATTTGACTCATTTTACTTTACATCTTTTAGCTTTCACCAGCACATCAATATCAGAAGTCACATCCTGAGTGGCAGCCAACTTCAGGATGTGATTCAAGTTCTTGTGTGAGCCTTGAGCGCAGCTTTGTTTTATTTATACTCATTACAGAGAAAACTTGCTCACAAAGATATGTTTATTTTCACCCTACATTGTAAAGTATGAAAATAAAGTTTACACAACCATCTCGCGGGCCGGATTTTACCCGCTGGCGGGCCGGATCCGGCCCGCGGGCCGCATGTTTGACACCCCTGTCTTAGACAGTAGCGATGGCAGATTTAAAATCAAATGTAGTGCAGAGTTTTTACCTGAAGAGGGCGCAACACTGACAGTTTTAGGCAGAATATTAAAATTTTCACTAAGATGCACTTAAGTGCTAGCCTAGTGAACTAGACCAAATTCTTGCTTTGCAAAGTAATACATTTATTTAGTCTGGCTTGCCAGGCTACTAAAGTGCCAAGTTATTGATTACATGCATTTATATAGTTTATCAGAAAAAAGTTGATTGGGGGTGACTTGTTCTTAAATCAATGCTCAAAAACATTATTGTCAACTGACATTTCTTTTTTTATACACATTTAGATTTTTAATACCTGCTCAGTTTAGTCATTTGTTGGATTAAATGTTTGATTTTAACACGGAGGAGTCACAGAATGAAGATTATACGATAGTTTAAATTCAGAGTTCAAAAAAGTATTCAGGTTCATAAATGTTGTGCATCATCTGTTATAAGAAAATGTTAATATGCAGATAATGCAGAAAACATCTAGATATCAGGCTTGAAACTCGGTAGCACAAATCTGCCAACTGCTGGCGACGATCATCACATTTCAGCACTGGCAATAGAAAACCTGCATCGGTTGTTTTATATTTGGAAACCATACTGTCCAACCTGGGGGCCCCCATACACTCAACACTTCCACCTGTCCATCCTCACCTCTCGGCATCCACAACCCCACTAGTTTTAGTGTTCCCCATTTAACCATTCAAAACTTTTCTCAATTTTCCATTTGTTTGAAACCCTCCTGTGTTCTCAGTTCCCTTACATTCCTTTAAATAATGTTAATGTTGTTTAGCTTTTAAGTTGCCCCCATAGTTTGATTTTATCTGTTAAACTGAACATAAAATCACTCCTTGTGCACCAACAGCCTGTGCTGGTAGACCAAAATTCAACCTTTATTGAAAAACACAAAACCACACATGTAGGACAACCCTGCATTAGGTGGTGTGCTCGCTCTGAAATAAACAGCGTGTGCAAAATGCTCATTGATCACCTTAAATCCACCAAAGTGCAGCTGGAGATGAAGTGGGAAGATGCTGCTGCCTTGACTCTGTTAAGGGAGAGGGAAAATGAAGCTCCTGTGTTTTAAAAAACGGAGTCCTGTGGGGATTAATAGGTCAGAAATCGATACAACAGGAAACGCGGAGCAGAATGATAATGACAGAATGTTTTCCCTTCAAAGGTTAATATTTTGCACTTGGCTGCATTAAACCATTGAGATGGATGATTGTATTTGACTTGCTATTTATAAATAACCTCCCTTTGTTTTTAATGCAGCTGCAGAGGGACATGGGAAACCGTGCGCCAACCTACCTGAGGGATCTGATTGGCCGACTGTCAGCCTTCTCTGACGAGCCGCGCCTGGCAGGCCTGGTGGGATTAGTGGTAACTATGGTGATGGATATGGCCTACTCGTCATCAAAGCGGCCATCAGGAGAGAAGGGAAGGTCAGCTGGGTCGTCGTCGTGTCAGGTGATTGTAATGAGGCAAATACGATGAAGCTGAAATATTAATAATAACTTTAATAATACATGAATGCAATCAAAATGATTTAGCCTTTTAGTACCAAATATGTAAACATATCTTTTAAAGTTATTAATTTTAAGCTTGCAGTATAATCTTCTGTGTTCAACAGTTTCTCAAATGTCATTGAGGCTTACAAACGTACCAATATGCATGCTCGTGATCATTAAACAGCATGCTATGATTACAAACCGTAAATAAATGATTTAGTTGACTAAGGATGTCTGTGGGATTCAATTTCTGAGGCTGATTGGGTCTCTGCAGGTGTGTCCTCTCTAGAACTGACTCATTCCCTGTGTTGATCTTAGTGTGACTGAAGTAGAAGACCATGCATGAATCTAAAATAAAAAAGCTTTGCAGGTTTATGTTTTCATATTAGTTCTTTTAAATGCCATTTTCAATGTGATCTGGACACTTTTTTAAAGTTATATAGCTATAGGACCACACATGATTAAAAAATTACTGTTGGCACTATGGAGACGTAATCTTTTATGAAATATAAGTCACTTTGAGACATTTTATCAACCTGGAAAAAAGTTGATGAAATCACACCCCCACCCACTTAATATCGTAACACTAGATCCCCAGCAAAGCGTCATGGGCTCTTGAACGAGTAGAGAAGCTCAGGCAATATGCACGCCAGCAGCGGACTGGCCATACAGAGCACCGGGACATTTCCTGGCAGTCTGGACCCCTTGGCGGTTGATTCCACCATGCGATTCTCCGCATGCACACACACTCTCCCTGGACTTCAATTATTGCCCCAGTCTATTCCTGACACTCGTCCACCAAACTTTGAAACCGTTCAGCTAGCGGTTAGCATTATAGTTGTACTCACTGCTCTGATCTACCCATCGGGTGATTGTAATGCCAGAATAGTGCCAAAATGAAAAATAATCCAGGTACTAGTTGAAGTTCAACAACAGTCATCCGTGACAACGATTCCAGTCAAACACAATCTGGCTCAGTCTTTGAGAGCTCCTGAAGATAAAATCCAACCATATCTGTCCATTAAACTCTTCCTAAAGAACATATTTCTGTACCTCTAGCTTGCAAAAATACAATTTGGCATTCTAGGCATTATTCAAAGTGCAGACTAGATAAAAGAGAAATCACTTCTCAGACAGTATGGATTAAATCACCCACTCGCTACTTTCAACTTGGAGGAAGTGGCCGTTAGTGTTTACAGTCCAGGGGATAGGTGTGCATCTCCCTGGGCTGCCACCTTACCTTGGTGGAGGGGTTTGAGTGTCTCAATGATCATATGAGCTAAGTTGTTTGAGGCTTTCTGCTTCTGGTAGGGTCACCCATGGCAAACAGGTCCTAGCTGAGGGATCAGACAAAGAGCAGCCTGAAGACTTCTTATGATGAATTATATAAATGTAAACCGTGTTCCCTCGCCCGGATGTGGGTCACCGGGGCCCCCCTCTGGAGCCAGGCCTGGAGGTGGAGCACATTGGCGAGCGCCTGGTGGCCGGGCTTTCACCTATGGAGCCCGGCCAGGCGCAGCCCGAAGAGGAAATGTGGGTCCCCCTTCCCATGGGCTCACCACTTGTGGGAGGGGCCAAAGGGGTCGGGTGCAGTGTGTGATGGGTGGTAGTCGAGGGCGGGGACTTTGGCGGTCTGATCCTCGGCTACAGAAGCTCTTGGCTCATGGAATGTCACCTCTCTGGTGGGGAAGGAGCCTGAGTTAGTGTGTGAGGTTGAGAGGTTCCGACTAGATATAGTCGGATTCGCCTCAACACATGGCTCTGGCTCTGGATCCAGTTTCCTTGAGAGGGGTTGGACTTTCTACCACTCTGGAGTTGCTCCCACTGAGAGGCGCCGAGCATACTAGTGGGTGGGCATACTAGTTGCCCCCCATCTTGGTGCCTGTACGTTGGGGTTTACCCCAGTGAATGATAGGGTAGCCTCCCTCCGCCTGCGTGTGGGGGGACTGGTTCTGACTGTGGTCTGTGCTTATGCACCAAACTACAGTTCAGACTACCCACCCTGTTTGGAGTCCTTGGAGGGGGTGCTGTAAAGCGCTCCTTCCGGTGACTCCCTTGTTCTGCTGGGGGACTTAAACGCTCACGTGGGCAACGACAGTGAGATCTGGAGAGGTGTGGTTGGGAGGAACGGCCCCCCGATCTGAATTCGAGTGGTGTTTTGTTATTGGACTTCTGTGCCAGTCATAGATTGTCCATAATGAACACCATGTTCCGACATAAAGGTGTCCATATGTGCTCTTGGCACCAGGATACCTTAGGCCGCAGCTCGATGGTCGACTTTGTTGTTGTTTCATCTGACCTGCGGCCGCATGTCTTGGACACTCAGGTGAAGAGAGGGGCGGAGCTGTCAACTGACCACTACCTGGTGGTGAGTTGGCTCAGATGGTGGGGGAGGATGCCGGTCAGACCAGGCAGGCCCAAACGTATCGGGAGGGTCTGCTGGGAACGTCTGGCAGAGTCTCCAGTCAGAAGGAGCTTCAATTCCCTCCTCCGACAGAACTTCCAAAATGTTCCGGGGGAGGCGGGGGACATTGAGTCTGAATGATCCCTTTTCCGTGCCTCCATTGTTGAGGCGGCCGACTGGAGCTGTGGTCACAGGATCGTCGGTGCTTGTCGTGGTGGCAACCCCCAAACCCGCTGATGGACACCGGTGGTTAGGGATGCTGTCAAGCTGAAGAAAGAGTCCTATCAGGTCTTTTTGGCCTGTGGGACTCCAGAGGCAGTTGACGGGTACCGGCAGTCCAAGTGGAACACGGCTCGGGTGGTCGCCAAGGCAAAAACCCGGGCATGGGAGGAGTTTGGTGAGACCATGGAGCAAGACTTCTGTTCGGCTTCGAGTGCGCTACCAACACTATCGATAGTGGGGACGGTGTGCTGCTGATCTCTACCCAGGATGTTGTGGATCGGCGGGCAGAATAATTCGAAGAGAATCCCACCGACACGTCTTCCAGTGAGGAAGCAGAGTCTGGGGACTTTGGGTTGGCCTCTCAAATCTCTGATGCTAAGGTCACTGAAGTGATTAAAAAGCTCCTCTGTGGCAAGGCTTCAGGGGTGGATGAGATCTGCCCGGACTTCCTTAAGGCTCTGGATGTTGTGGGGCTGTGTTGGCTGACACGGCTCTGCAATATTGCGTGGACATCGGGGTTAGTCCCACTGGACTGGCAGACCGGAGTGGTGGTCCCCTTATTTAAAAAGGAGGACCGCAGGGTGTGTTCCAACTACAGGGGATCACACTCCTGAGCCTTCCTGGTAAGGTCTATTCAGGGGTTCTGGGGAGGAGGGTCCGTCAGATTGTTGAACCTCAGATTCAGGAGGAGCAATGTGGTTTTCGTCCTGGCCGTGGAACACTGGACCAGCTCTATACCCTTAGGGGCATCCTGGAGGGTGCGTGGAAATTTGCCCAACCAGGCTACATGTGTTTTGTGGATTTGGAGAAAGCATTTGACCGCTTCCCTCGGGAGGGGGCCCTGTGGGCGTACTCCAGGAGTATGGGGTACCAGGCCCTCTGATATGGGCTGTTAGATCCCTGTATGACCGGTGTCAGAGCTTGGTCAGCATTGCCGGCAGTAAGTCAGGCTCGTTCCCAGTGAGAGTTGGACTCCGCCAAGGCTGCCCCTTGTCACAGATTCTGTTCATAACCTTTATGGACAAGATTTCTAGGCGCAGCCAAGGTGTGGAGGGCATCCGTTTTGGTGGCCTGAGGATCAGGTCTCTGCTTTTTGCAGATGATGTGGTCCTGTTGGCTTCATCAGAACGTGATCTTCAGCTTTTGCTGGAGCGGTTCATAGCCGAGTGTGAAGCAGCTGAGATAAGAATCAGCTCCTCTAAATCTGAGACCATGGTCTTGATTTGGAAAAAGGTAGAATGCCTTCTCCGGGTCAGGGATGAGGTCCTGCCCCAAGTGGAGGAGTTTTAAGTATCTCGGGGTTTTGTTCATGAGCGAGGGAAAACTGGAGTGTGAGAACAATAGGCGGATTGGTGCTGCATCTGCAGTGATGCAGGCCTTGTACCGGTCTGTCGTGGTGAAGAGAGAGCTGAGTCGGAATGTGAGGCTCTCGATTTACCGGTCGATATACGTTCCTACCCTCACCTATGGTCATGAGCTTTGGGTAGTGACCGAAAGAACGAGATTGCGGATATAAGAGGCCAAAATGAGTTTTCTCCAAAGAGTGGCTGGGCTCTCCTTTAGAGATAGGGTGAGAAGCTCGGTCATTCAGGAGGGTCTCGGAGTAGACCCGCTGCTCCTCCACATCGAGAGGAGCCAGTTGAGGTGGCTCGGGCATCTGGTCAGGATGCCTCCTGGATGCTTTCCTGGTGAGGTTTTCCTGGCACGTCCAACCAGGAGGAGAACTAAAGGTAGACCCTGGACACGGTGGAGGGACTATGTCTCTCACCTGGCCAGGGAACGCCTTGAGATTCCCCCGGAGGAGCTGGCCCACGTGGCTGGGGAGAGTGAAGTCTGGGCCTCTCGCCTTAGGCTACTGCCCCCGCGACCCTACTCCGGATGAAAATGGATGGATTGATGGGATAGGTGTGCAGTTAAAGGACTACCCTAGGGGCACTGCAGGATGACACAACCCTATTCCATCCAGCCATTTGCAGATGCTTGGTAGACCTGCATAGGATCTATAGCCAAGGCAGACAAATGCATACGCAAAACCAAAAACCTCTCTGGCGGATGTTTTCGATGAAGAAATAATATAACATGGTCAAAAGCTTCAAAAGGTGGATTTTGCATGATTTTATGGCTTTAAAATTTCAGTCCCTTGTTGTTGATGAAAGGAAAAACTAAATTAGATTTTCCACCTTCAGCAGAGAATCTGGGAGCTTGAAGAGGTAATGGAGGAGTACCTGAAGCGCTGTCGGATCAACCTGAGTGATAAAAGCAGGTTGATCCAGGACTCTTTCAGACTTGAAAACCAGTTCAGCCTCCTCCTCACGCAGCTGAAGGCCTGCCTGCTGGGTGGGGACTGCGACTCCAGGTGAAGGACAGTTTTACAGTGTTTGATGTTGTGGGGATGAGGATTTGCTCCGCCTTTAAAGGGACTTTACGGAGTTTTGAATTTTTATGCTCGCGATTGCCCCCTCAGGCCAAAAGTGTAACGGCAGCTTCAATAGGAGGCTCGTGCACGAGGCGCGCATGCTGTACGTGCACACTCCTTAACGAAAATAACAGCTGAGCCGAAGCTCTGTGGAGCTGACAGTCCCGTGTGTGTGTGTGTGTGTGTGTGTGTGTGTGTGTGTGTGTGTGTGTGTGGCCCAGAGGACAGAGTACAGGAGAACGCGCAGCTAATTAATTAAACAATTTGGTTCTGTACCTTTCTCTTCAGCACAGCTGACAAAGGTTAATGATGGGTCAGTCCTCCTGCAGGCTCAGATCATTCCCTTCCCTTGCTTGAAAAATTGTTCCAAAATGAAAGTTGAACCCACATCTTTTTTATCTGTGAATTGAATGCCGTTCGGCGAGTCTCAAATAAAAATTTGGGCATCTTACTGTAAAAAAAATATATCATTAATGTAAAAAGGAAACTCTAAAACAACCATGTTCACATCCAGAATCGAACCCAGGTCTCCTGCACAAAAGCCCGAAATCTTACAAGGCGAGCTAAACCACCAGTGGTGACTTCTGTATCTGTAACATTTATATCCTTGATCACAGCTGGAACAACGTTCAAAGAACGGTTCAGAGGGCTATGCCTGAGCGTG
The DNA here is from genome assembly GCF_043380555.1 of Nothobranchius furzeri. Lineage (NCBI taxonomy): Eukaryota > Metazoa > Chordata > Actinopteri > Cyprinodontiformes > Nothobranchiidae > Nothobranchius > Nothobranchius furzeri. The sequence goes on along the minus strand of NC_091752.1, from coordinate 27,947,013 downwards.
AACGCACATGAAGCAGCCTGCTCGACCCGAGCAGCTCTCTTTTACTGTGATTTTACAGAAAAACAGGCAATCACAATAAAAATGCCAGGGCTCATTCTACAGGACCAGGGCATTGCTGGAGAATGCATGAAAAAGAAATGTATTATTTCTATACATGTTTTGGCTGTCAAACTTCCATAATGCCCCTTTAATGCTGCTTTCCTGCAGGTCTCTGAGACACTGGGCGTGTGGAGCAGCTTTTCACACTCAGATGTTGGCTCACCTGTCTCGTCTGGAGGAAAAGGCCGAGCCCTTTTCTGCCAGGGCAGCTCTAGATCAATACAAGCAAGATCTCAAACAGATCATTCCTGCCTACAGGTAAAACTAGAAGTGCAGCCGTATTATTTCAGCTCACAGGAAAAATATTCAGCCAGCCAATTCTTACATAATCATGTGAGGGAAAACTAGACAGCTAAAAATGTTCTAGTAGTTTGAGATCAGACAGCCCTTGAGCAAATGAATCAGAATTGTCTATTAATTTGAGAAAATGTTTTAAAAGTCCATCTCAGAAGAAAAGATGATTAAGTGCTTAAGGTTGTACATCTCCATGATTTCCTTTATCCTTTATCCTAATTTTCTGCTTTTCATCTCAAATTCTTCCTATTAACCTATATGAAATGCCGCAGGAATTATAGGTCTAATACAGTGGTTGTGGTGAAATGTCGAGGAGTCCTTCTGGCAAATTTGGACCCATGCAGAGAGGTGCCAGAGGACGGCACCATGACAGGACTCACCGTGATGGACAGAGAGACAGGAAAGAGTGTGAGCATTCCTCTCTCCACCATGGAAGCAGATATAAGTAAGCTTTCCTTATCTAACTTGTTAAAATGTTTTTGTTTTGTTTGCATTTAACTAAAAAAATCCTATAATTAACAGGAAGAAGATGTAACGATTCTGATCACAATGCTTTAAATCTGGACCTCATCACCTCAGATCAGTACGCTCAGGCTTATCTAGATCACCTCTTCTCCAGTAAGGGACCTCTGGCAGAGCTGGAAAACTACTTTACCCAGATAGATGAGAGACTGGGAATGCAAAGGTACGACAAGCAAAGTAAAAGCAAGAATGCAATAAGAGAGATGACCGAACAAAGGGGAGAAGTGCATCTTTCAGACATGGTGGAGGGAAACACAGAACAGCAAAAAATTGGTGCGAAGGAAATCGGAGAATGGACAACAGAACATACGGACGGTGCAGCCAGTTTGAAACTGAGTATTGTAGAGACACAGCCTGAGGAAAGCCTCAGTCAGGCAGATTAGGGATCACCAAGTGCATAAATGCTGATTTCAGTCGCCCACTGAAGGAAAAAAAACTTAAGCGAAATCTGAGATTTTATGTTTCTTTCTAATTCAGAAAAGAGCTTATTGTTCAGTTCTCAGGAAGACATCACAAGTAACCTTTATTCTGTTTGGATGCTGCTATTCTGGATTATTTTCTAAATAAACAAAAACATGCATGTTGACAAATGTTTGTAACTGACACCATTTCTAAATTTAGGCTTTATTTTAGTGAGTGTTTTTTTTCTTTATATATATATATATATATATATATATATATATATATATATATATATATATATATATATATATATATATATATATATATATATATATATATATATACACCATAATTTCCGGACTATAGATATATATATATATACCATAATTTCCGGACTATAGAGCGCACCTCAATATAAGCCGCACCAACAAAAAAAAAAAAAAGGTTTTCTACACACACGCGCCGCACTCAAATACAAGCCGCGGCGCAGCAGCCACATGCAGGTCTCCGGCACACAGTGCATGTATGGCCATAACATAAGATAATGAGACAGAAAGACGCTACACAGAGGTTTTTCGTTGTTTTAATTCAACAAAACTTTAAAGACGGGTGAGCACTGATAGCATTCATATTTCTGGATGGTTATAAAACAAAAACAGAACTGACACGTTATTACCGGTAATTTGCATGTTTAGAAGAAAAGAACAGCGCTGACACAGCATTCATAAGCCCTGGATGATTAGAAAATAAAAACTGCACACAAAGCATGCCTGGTTAGTAAATAAAAGCCACTTGCCTACCAGAAAAAGTCATTTGCTCTCATCTTCCTCTTGCACACTGAAGCCATTAAAGTCCTCTTCTCCAGTGTTGGAGGTGAACAGCCTCAGAAGAGCTTCGTCACATACCTTTTCTGTGGCGATGTCAGTGTCGCTGTCCGTGTTACTGTCATCATCCTGGGTGAAGCTGGCTTGAATGAGTTCTTCCCGCTGCTGTCTCCAGCGCCGAACCATGGATTCATTCATGCCAAGCTTACGTGCGGCAGCACTGTTTCCCTCCTTTACTGCCAGATCCATGGCCTTCAACTTAAATGTGGCAACATATGAACTCATACGTGTAGTTACCATGATGAGGGGGTATGGATCTGAAAAAAATTATTTGTCGTGCCGGCTGCTTGCATGTGCTAAATTAAAATGAGCACTTTCTTCGATTTCCACTTTTGACTTCCACCTGTTTCACTTTCTGCTAAAGCGCCCCCTGGCAGGTGAAGGAAAACCTTCAGTAAAGCCGCACCTCATCATAAGCCGCTTGGTTCAAAGCGTGGGAAAATAGTAGCGGCTTATAGTCCAGAAAATACGGTATATATATATATATATATATATATATATATATATATATATATATATATATATATATATATATATATTGCCTTTCAGTCTAGTTCTTTCTCCAAAGTCAGTATTAACTCATGTTTATCAGGTACATAGCCTCATATATTCCCATCTGTACCACACCTATATGTGAGAAATAAACATTCTTCCTCATAATGGATGTTAAAAAACACCAACCCTTAAATAAAAACAAATTTAGTCTGTTTTTGTTGCTGTTCTATAAATTAGTGTGAGATGATAGAAGGAATACTTGTTTCTTGAAGGAAAATGCTGTCCCTTCAAGCTAACTTCCATAAAGTACAAAATGTTGCTGCCTGTTCTGTCAAATAACAAGAAAATCCTTTCAAACTGAAATTATTTCTTCAAATTGTTAAACATTCACTTAATTTTCAGATCCGATGAAAGGTACTTAAAGATGCAAAATTTGAGAATAAAGTAAGAGTGCCATCCAGTGGTCAAATTGGGTTACTGCTGCACATTTTTCTAAACAAATCACTTTCTCACTGTTCTGTGAGTTTCATGGCATTTGCAAGGTACGAATGAGTGCCAGGAGATTCAAAATGACAAGCAAAGATGGGCCATACAAAGTAAGTTCATAAGTAGATAAATACATTGTTATATCCTGGTGTTAGCACTCTGTTGTTTTACGGAGGGAGTACTTACAGCACTTATTATGGATATATGCCTCTGGCATCAGAGGAAGTGTTGTTTTTACTGTGTTGCTGTTAGCTTGCTGGTATCAGTCTGTTAGACGACAAATCAGGTGCTGTAGCATGTTGCATGGTGGTCGTGTAGGGTTAATAAACTACATATCCAGGAATTAAAGGCTGTTTCTATCAGCTTATGTTTTAATCCCTAAGAAGATCAAATAAATTGACGAATGAAAATTTTATGCATATATATATATATATATATATGTGTGTGTGTGTGTGTGTATATATTAGGGTTGTCACGATACTAAAATTTCAAACTCGATTCGATACTGGAAAAAAAACTCGATTTCGATGCTATTTAAAAACACCAATTTATTGAACAAGTTTATTCAAAAAATAACATTCCTCAATTTATATTGCAAAAATTAAATGTTAAGAATTAAGTGTATAAAGTGCTTAAACCTTTCAAGTATCAGCATTTTTTAAAATGTGCATACAAAAACTGGCGAAAGTTAACACTTTAATCATGAATTGTCTCACTATATATACACTATTTGCAGAGTGATGTTTTGCTGCTTCAATTCTGTTTAAGGTGCATTTTTGTCATAAGATGTAATGCCATATATTTTGTTCTGTACTTTTGAACAACTCTGTTGGTCAATAAAGGGAGAAAACAAATTTCTCCACAGTAGGACAAAGGTACATCTACCGGTAATCTTAATAAAAATAGATTAGCGTACGGCAGTGATGTCATTAAAAGCGCCGGTTAGATTAGCCACGGCTAGTCTGTTTACGCCTAGAAATCCCAGACCCGCTCCAAACAAACAGGGTAATCACGTTAATGATTCCTAACAAAACCTTTCGACATTGAGATATTTTGGTGCAGATAATGTCTTATTTCGAGGCTGCACCATGGGTGCCCGGCCGCACCTGTTATATGGATATACACTGACGGCGATTCGCCGATGGATCTAAATACCCCGGGGAATCCAAGTAGCACCAAAGTTGTCAGCGTGAGTAAACAAACGTACTGCATGCTAGAAATTAAGTCCGGGTTGCAATAAACGGGAGTTTCATTTAAGCACATAAGCGTGAATATACAACTACGTGTCGGACTTGGTACGCTAATTAAGTTGGGCTGTGAAGCGCCTCCCAAATTCGCTGTTTATGTTTTTGTTTATTTATTTGGCAGACAAAACTTGGATCAGAGACAACTCGCGTGGGAAATTGCAATGTTGCCATGCGGCATCTTCTTCTTCTGTTTGTCTGGGAGGCGGAGGCTGCTTTACGGCATCTGGCTGTCGTGCGTGTCGGTGTACTTGAAGAAGGCTGTGTATAATAGTCCATAATATCGATACCACAGGGATGGCATATCTTATTTAGATACCACTTTTAGTATCGATTTATATCTAGGTATCGATTTTTTTTGACAACACTAGTATATATATAATAGATAGAAATTCATACACCAACTTGCCTGGTCTATGTTTAATCAAAAGATTATAATATTTAATTAAAGATTTAATTTAATAGCAAAAGTTATTTGTTAATTCAGAAGATCTAAAGATCTTTGCTTGTTCAGTGATCAATATACACCCACTCTGTGTTTATTTCAAGAAAGTTTAAAAAGGTTATGAAATTTATTACTAAACAATTTAAACATGACAATTTAAAAAGACAATTTATAAAAGCTTTGGTATTAAAAAGACTTTGGTATTAAAAAGCAACCCTGTGTTTAGATGAATCTAAGGCAAAGTGTGTTTTGTTTGCGGGTGAATGGTCTCAGAATGTGTATCTTGAAAGAGAGGACGCGTTCTGGGTGAAAAAGAATTTGGTTTGCGAATAAGCTACGTTGTTCTTAAAAGAGCATTCGGACGCAATCTGTGTCTACCTCACCGTCAGACGACCATCGTCATGGATCCGGAGGTCAGAGGAGGATGTTGAACAGCCTCAGGGTACTGGGTCCAGTAGGGAAGACCGATGGTACCGACTTCTCCGGTCCTAGAGATGCCGCAGGCACACAGGTGGAATTGGTTTGCGTCTGCAGATTCTTAAGGAATCTCGTAGCATCAGCTTGTTCTGCAGGTGTCGTTTTGTTGTGTCGGAGCAACTCTGCCAGCATGACAGAAAATGCTTTGTTGGTTAAAGAGAGTGTGGGCGGCCGTCCCAACTTCTCTAGAACTCCCTCGCAAATGACGAGATTTCTGTTTTAAAAGATGGCAATTTCCATATTCCAACGAATCAGGTTTTGACATGTAGAAGGAAGGTTTTAACAAACCCTCAGAAACACGCCTCCTTGAAGGTAGAAGGTTCTGGTGTTATGGGAAAAGATCATGTGAGTGCAAATTACCTTTAACCTAGTTATTGTGACCTGTGTTTCTGTGTATAAGTGCACATGATTGCTTGTCATAGTTAACATTACTGATTATCATAAATAATTATTAACCAAAGAATAATAATTCATTCACTAATTAAACACAGTTATAATGAACCTTGATGATTAGCAGTAAAAAGAGTTTATTTAAATGATTCTTTTAAATCTTGAAATGTCCTCGTCTTGCTGTGGATGGAATAGCAGTCAGATAACCAGACAGCTGCATAGATTAAGGAGTGGTAGTAGACTATAAGTCTTCTGTGAAGGACGATCGGAGATTGGAGTAGTAGCCAGGGCAAGGTGACCCAGGCTGTGGATCTGACCTGTGAGTCTTAAAATCAGGCCATTTCGTGACGCTACAGTCACTTTGTTTGTTGTGAGCTTATAAACCTGCAGAAAGTGGTACACTCATGTTGTGTGAAGGGCTGCCAATCCATGTTTCACAATTACAAGAAGCAAAAACTTGGTAACGACTTGAGATTTTATGGAAAACAAGTTCTGGACAGAAAATAGGAGAACTAACGAAACGTGGAATTGCTGGGTCGCAGCTGTCGGAAGGAAAGGAATAACTTTCAAAACGGCATCTCCCCACTTGTGTGTTTACTAGCAGCTTTTTCTTAAAGGCAAGTAAAATCCTTCCCTTGGCAGGGATGGCCATGTTGTTGCAGTCCTGCAGTTGAAATGTTAGCAGATCTTCTACCTAGCCACGTGTGAAATGTCCATATATCTCCAGTGACTGTTTTAAACTGCTGACATGTAGCTATGCGCTGATCCCAAACACTAGATGGTATGTAATATCCAGTAAGGTAGTTGGAGGTAGTAATGGAACGTCTGCACTCCATTTGTTTCCTTTGAGGTCATAAGGATCTATATTGTCATTTGTAGACAATTTTTGAAAATACCAATCCCTAGCCTTCACAAGGTCATCCCTGTAGGGATGCGTTCATCCTTGTTTTTTTTTATCCACCCTTTAGACTCTGGTATGCTGCTTCAACTTCGGCTGTTGGTAATTGAAAAAGTAGCTTAAAATATTTTTTAGAGCCGACTGTTTGCTTCTAATTCACCATTAGCATTGCTAGCTCAAAGTTAGCATCTAGCCAGCTTCACCTGATATTAGAGTAAAACAAAAGCATGCCGTGGCTTCATAGGGTACAAGAAATAACTTCTGGGCCACTCCAGTTTACATGCAGGGTTTCCCCCAGCACTTTGTAAGCCTGGTGGCTTGCCAGGCTTTGCTTGGCCACTCGCCAGGCTAAGCGTCATGCCCCGCCCCGCCCCCTCCCCAACCCTACCCTGTCCACTGACACGAACGGCGCAATGAAACTAGAGCCCTCCATCAGCTGATACTGGTGAGAAACAGCACTGGAACGTGTGCAACCCCCCACCCCCGACGACTGAATCCGCCAGGCTTAACTCATTTTCTGGGGAAAACCCTGTTCATGGTTTTGGTTCTTTAAACAAATTTGGAGCTTTTTGCCTGCCGGTGTAAAATTACATTCGGCTACACTGCAGCGTTAGCTTGGCGCAGACTCGGCAACCTCATGCACTCACAGACTGTAAACAGTGACTAAATTCCCAAGGTTTAAAAAGTAGCATTTACGTGAAACCGCTAACATTTGTGACGTAAGACTTGTTTAAAGATAACTGTAATCTGAGTAGCTGTTAGCTTGTTACTCCTGTCAGAATTAATCTCCATTTTTCCAAACTGAAGCTGTTCCAAAAGGCTTTCTACAGCAGGAGGTTAATTTCAGTTTAATGACCATGTGAAAATGAGCGCTAAAGGAAACATTAAAGGGTATCAGTATTCTTCAGTGTAATAAATAATAACTGCTTATACATTTTTAAATTATGAACTAACTGATTGAGTTATTTAGCTACCACCTTTCTCATGCATCATTTATTAACATTTAGTTATTTTTATTTGATGAGAAACTGTGCAACACTGCCTTTTAACAGCTTTCTGGCATTTAAATGATTTTCTTTCTTTCTTGCTGAAAGGTCACAAATGCACCAACATATCCCATACTGGCTCAACATGTGAATGTACAATCAGGTGCAGGCACTGAAAGAGGACATTCTGAGTGACATTCACAAGCTGCACGGCACTTTTCCTTAAGTGCTTTTCACTTGGAAAGGTTGAAAAGATGTTTCCTTTCTCTCAGTTGTGGCGCGTACAATGCTGCAGGTGGGCGAGCAGGATAGGAAGAAGCTCTTGTGAGACTGTTGGACTGTGTGAATGTCAAGGTGGCCAGGCTGGAGGGGAGGCTGAAGGTGTGTGTGTGAAAGCGTTTGGATGTGAAGCATCCAGGCACGTGCAACAAACACGGAGTGTTCTTACAGGCATTAGGCATGAAGGTGATTATGTGCTTGAAAGATTAATGTTTTAATAAGTAATTAAGTAGGGAAGTAAAACAACTGGATCAGGGCTATGAAAGTTGATTGTGTCCCAGGTCTAGTTGACATAGCATGCTTCACTGGTCCAGTTACTGGTGTCAGCTCCACTAATGCTGTCTGATTATTCACTATCCTGAGTCTTTTATGCTCTTGCTCTCTTTTGTGATCCATGTTGTTTTTGCCATCTTTGTAGTGCTTTTGCAAATTAGTTTCCAGTTTATGCCACTGGTAGGCACCAACTTAAACCCTATATTCATGTTGTGATTAGACATTTCTAAAGACTTCAAGAAAAAGGCTGCCCTAAATATATCCTTTAAACAGGTATTTTAGTTTGTACAATAAAAAAAATCTTTATTTTGCCTCTGCATAGCACATACAACTTTGTTGGGGCTCAAAATGACCCAGGAGCCCAGATAAATGGCCAAACACAACCCATATTACAGCCCTACAATGGAAAGACTGGTTTGCCCTGCCCACTCAGCCAGGGCATGAGTAATAAATGAGCTACATGCTGATTGGCCGGTTTATTTTGATGGCTCTATGACTGAAACTAGAAACCCTGTGCATGCGTGCAAAATGTATGAGTGCTTCAAATTTTTAATTGCATTTTGACTTTTAACTTATGTGTGAACATTTCCACATTGTGGGAACATTTGGCTGCTCCATACAGTGCAGAAAACCCTAATACTTGGTTTTAGGGGTTTAGTGTGAATTAACTTTTAGTTCAGGTTAGGGTTAGGAATAGAGCAGCATTGGTTAGGGTTATGCCTAGTTTAGTGTCAGCTCCACACGCTTTGACACAGTTGTTTTGCATTCGGACTTATCTGTCACCTGGGGAATTTTGCAAAGCAATCCCCAGCCAGGACAACAGAGGGCGTAGCACTTTTCTGGGGTATCCTGTCATGTGTCCGGTCCAGAATAGTGCATTTACTAGGGATGTAAGAAAATATCGATATGGCAATAGATCATGATATTTTTTCCTGCGATATTATATCGATATTCAAAAGCCATGTATCGAATTTTTGGAAGAATTTACAAGCAAACACGTGTACTTTTTTTCTTTTAGTGCAATCCAAACGCCTCCTGCTAGTTGGCAGCAGTGTGCAATGGGTTTTGTTTCTACCACTTAAATACAAATCTCTCTATTATGGTTCAGATACCTCATGTTAAACCTGTTTCGTATCAGTTTGGACTGTTTATTGAATATTCCTACAATAAATTCAGTCTAAAAAAATCCCTAATATCGTCTGGCTGAATGTATTGCAATATATTCTGATATATCGTATCGTCTTCCATGTGTCATGATACATATTGTATCACCAGAATTTCACCAACACACATCTCAAACATTTATTATTGTGTTTTTTTTTTGTATTTCAGAGACTTTTTAACACAGACAAATTTGTCCCTCATTCTCCTTCATTTCTCGTGCTCGCCACCTCTAAACCTATGTTTCCCGTAATTTCTGTTTTGTATCTTTTTACTCCTCCAGTCACGGGTGAATAAAACGTTCAAAGTTTCAGTTTTCCTGCGAGGCATTTTTCAAGCTGCTCCGTGTCTGCAGCTACATATTGTCGACTCTATTATTTTGAGGGGGCAGTGGTGGTGCTGTTGACGAATTTAAAGGAAGCTGCTTCGTGACCAATAAGCTTGCATTTTCCATCTTGACGTAACTACCAAGATTATGTAACAAGGCAGTATTTTCTGGAGCAATTAAACGTCCAACATTCATTGTTTGCAGCCAGAATTAAGAAGTTCCTAGCAGGAAGTGTTGACAGGAACATGTTTTAAAATCTCACTTTTCTCTCTGAAAAGCATAAAAGACAAGATACGTCACAAGATACATGAAAACACTCATTTCGTATTGCACTTCTGTAACTCTGCAGGAACTCTACCTGCTGGCCTGTGTTTATGTAGGAGTACATAATGGTGAAGTCAAGAGTCTTTATGTCTGGAGCTGCATGTGTGGGTCTGTTTAATTGCAGCTGCTTTGACACGTTGCTTATCCCGTCTCCCTTCTCAAATCCTGAGTAGGGGTGTTAGTCAACGTGTGTGTGTGTGTGTGTGTGTGTGTGTGTGTGTGTGTATAAGTGATTGTATGCTGCATTTGGCTGTCGAGAAAGCGTCGCCGCGGCAACAGAGCATCGCCACAGTAACTCGACATCATCACATCGCCCACAGCCACTCAACAGAGAACAGTCACTGCCACAGAGTAACCTGCTGTAAAGTGTGTGTGGGTGTCAGCATGTCTAAGAGAGAGGGTGGCGTCGCTGGAGATGAAGCTCTGCTAAGGAACAGGTTCCTCATAACCAAATCAGACCTTATTCAAGTTACTGCCTACTGGTGGTTCAGATTGGAGAGTCTTTCTTTGCCAAGAGGACAGCAGTAGCTCGTCGTAGCTCATCCCCACCAGTGTGTAAATGGGTGAATGACTGATTGTGTTGTGAAGCACCTTAGGGGGTTGTAGAACCCTAAGAAGGCACTATACAAATGCAGGCCACTTACCATAAGAATTCTGCTTTAAAGGAGCAATATGTAAGAAAATAATCACGACACAGGAAGGAAGGTTATATTGGAACAGATTTCATTGTTTTGCTTCCAAGAAACCAGACTGACTTCTTATCTATTAAAGTGGTTTTTAGGTAAAGAACTCTCCTGAAAATTGATTGCATAGAGCTGCTCACCTTGGATTTTGGTGGATGTTTGGTTTCACATTACAAGATGTTGATCAATCATCCTTATGTAAAAAATATTGAGTTATTCAGCTTCAGGAGCCGAACCGGAATTGGGAAACTGCACTAGTGGTTGCGTATATATTAGCCCATTAATCCAAAACTGCATACACTTTACATTATTACAGAGCCATAGAGGCCCTTAGATTGATTTCCTACCTTGAGGCAGCCACTGGATTCAGCTCATTCCACTAACAGAAAATTAGCTTTCAGTGACTCGGAACTTCTCTGAGATATGCAATAAATCACGGTGAACAATTGATTTATCAGAGCTCTATTATTGCCAGCTGTGAACAGAAACCTACAGTGTGTGAGGGTTGGAAACACTCAAATGTGGCCTTCACAACATCCATAGATATACATTCATTGGGTAAATGCACCAAATAAAATTGGGCTGCTAAATGCTGTTTTGGGCAGAGGTGGAAAGAGCACTAAAATGTCCTACTTAAGAAGAAGAAGAAGAAAATCTCATTTCTATAGCACCTCTCAAGATAAAAATCACGAGGCGCTTCACAAAAACAAAAAAATATAAAAAAGCATTTAGAAAATGTTTAAAAATATATTTAAAATTAGCAAAAATAGACAACTGTGATAAAAAATGTTAAGAAAGAGAGTGAATAGGAAAGAGGGAAATCAGTGGATCCTGAGGAAGGAGGAATAGGTGGGGAGAGCAGAATAAAGAGAGAGTGGTGAAGGTCATACAAAAGCCAGCTTGAACAAGTGAGTCTTCAGCTGCTTTTTGAAGGAGACCACTGAGTCCACTGATCTCAGGATCAGGGAGAGAGAGTTCCAGAGTCTGGGGGCCACAGCAGCAAATGATCTGTCACCTTTGGTCTTTAGCCTGGTGCGCTGCACAACCAGTAGGCTTTGATCACTGGACCTCAGGGACCTGCTGGGGGTGTAGGGACTAAGAAGATCACCAATGTAAGATGGTGCTTGTCCATGTAAGGCCCTATAGACCAGAACCAGGATCTTGAAATGAACCCTGAAGGTGACTGGCAGCCAGTGAAGCTGGAGGAGAAGCGGGGTGATGTGGGTGTGTTTGGAGGACTTGGTCAGAAGCCGAGCACAGGCATTCTGAACCACCTGTAGACGGTTCAGGGAGGTTCTGCTCAGACACGTGAAAAGAGAGTTACAGTAGTCTAAGCGTGAGGAGATGAAGGTGTGGATAACTGTCTCAAGTTCTGAGTGGGACAGAATGGGACTCAGCTTACCAATGTTCCTGAGATGGAAGAAGGAGGAGCGAACAAGAGAACTGACATGAGAATCCAGGGTGAGAGCTGGGTCAAAGGTCACACCATGGGTAAGGGAGGTGGTGGAGGACCTAAACTTGGAGACGGCCACAGAAAAGGAGCGCTCAGAGAGATAAGAGGAGAACCACTCCAGAGCAGATCCTGATAGGCCGACCCAGTCTCTCAGCCTCTCCAGTAGCAGGTGTAGAGCCCTGCACTGAAGCCCTAGGCCCTCGGGTCGGGCCAGCAACTGTGTAATTACCTCGGACACGGGCCGGGCGCCTTTATTTTTAATCGAATTCATTTAAAAAAATGTAAACACTTAAACCAGGGGTCGGCAACCTGTTCCCATCAAAGAGCCATTATTACCCGTTTCCCACAGTAAAGAAAACACTGGGAGCCACAGCAGCCACGGCGTTGTGGGTGGGGCCTACCCTCAGACAGCAGAGCGCTGCTCACAACAGCTGACAGCAGCCGGTACCGGTCACTCGTGTACGTCAAAGTTATCTTTCATAAAAAGATAATCAATAAAACGATTTATATAAAATGGATCCAGAAGTTGTAGCCCGTCTCTGCCTACAATATTTTGATATTTTTCACCCTGTTGGTGGTTTTACTGAGCAGGTGCCACTTTTGTCATACGTTTCTTTTTAAAACATGTTTAGACTGTTCAGAATACAAATCCAGGCTCTGTCACGTTTGATTGTTGTAATTAAACTTTGTAGGTGGGGAAGGTCAGAAAAGGATCCGATCATTTTGTTTTTCCCTCATTTACAATGACGGAGATAACGACACAGTGCGCCTGGCTCTGGTGTTAATCAAGTTTAATTTTATCTATTTTCACAAGAAAACAGAACAGTCAAAAGCAGGGCTTGTGTTCACCGGACCGTTCCCGTATTTGACCGTTTATTTTGACGGAGAAAGAATAGAAAGAATTACCCCGACGCATGCAGACGAACTGACATTTTATTCTACGCACATCGCAGATGTAGCTAAATCACTCAAGAAAAGATTCCCATCTGAACATCTGAGCTGGACACTGCTCAGCGCAGCTCGCTGTCAGCGTGTACTACATAAGGTACACAGCGAGCTGAAGATGTGGAGAGGGGCTTGGAGCGCGTTGCAGAACCAGAGCGCATGCAGGAAGATTCCTCCGACTGAATTCAGTCGGAGGAATCTTCCCGCTGATCTGAATCTGATGCGGCTCTCTGTGCTTGTAAAATAATGAATGGATATTTAAATAAAATGCTTTATATTTTACTGAATTAATTTTATATCTGTAAGTCAATTCTATGTAAAGATTGTCTGCGTAAACCTGAACAGGCCCAACCCAGTCTTCCTGTGAGACCGGGATGACGGGTCACGCTTATGCGTAATCATAGGCGCTTTCTGAGCTGAAGAGGATGTGAGATTCTGGGCTTCTCCTCAGACGGCTCCTGGATGCGTTGCCACATTGGAGACAGGAACAAGCACTATTCAGCCAAAGTTTCATAATCAGGGAACATTTTCTAAGTGACAAGTCTCTCTGAGAGACCGGGTTTGGAAAACTCTCGCTTCAGTGGGAGGAACCTTCCCGCATGCGCTCTGGTTCTGCGACGCGCTCCAAGCCAATCTCCACAACTTCAGCTCGCTGTGCACATATGCGCTGACAGCGAGCTGCGCTGAGCAGTGTCCAGCTCAGATGTTCAGATGGGAATATTTTCTTGGGTGATTTTGCAACATCTGCAATGTGCGTAATGAATAAAATGTCAGTTCATCTGCATGCGTCGGGGTAATTCTTTCTATTCTTTCTCCGTCAAAATAAACGGTCAAATACGGGAACTATCCGGTCAACACAACACAAGCCCTGCTTTTGACTGTTTTGTTTTCTTGTGAAAATTGTTGGAAAGAGATAAAATTTAACTTGATTACCACCAGAGCCAGTGTGCCGTCATCTCCGTGACGGTAAATGACGGAAAAACAAATTGATCGGATCCTGCACGTCTTTTAACACATTGGTCAGGATTGATGCACTTTGTTTTTATTTAGTTGGTTAAAAAAAAGTCGGGCTCGGGTCGGGCCAGAGAATCCTGAAAACCTTTTCGAGCCAGGTCGGGCTGGGGCTCCACCCCCTCGGGCTGGGCCGGACACGGGCTCAGATTTTAGGCCCGTGCAGGCCTCTAAGCAGGTGATGGTCAACAGTGTCAAAGGCTGCAGTCAGGTCCAGCAGGACCAGAACAGAACAGTCCCCTGCATCACTGTGGGTCAGAAGGTCATTAGAGACCCTAAGAAGAGCTGTTTCAGTAGAATGAGCTCTACGAAAACCTGACTGGAAGCTATCATAGATGTTATGTTCATCAAGAGCAGCTGTGAGTTGTTTAGCCACAACCTTTTCCAAGATCTTGGAGATGAACAGAAGTTTAGAGATGGGTCTGAAGCTGCTATGGAGAGAGGGGTCGAGACTCGTTTTTTTAAGAAGCGGGTGGATTACAGCATTTTTAAAGTAAGCAGGGACCTGACCAGAAACCAGAGAAGCATTAATTATAGAGAGCACGCTGGGACCGATGGACTGAAAAGCACTTTTAAACAAAGATGAGGGTAAGATGTCGAGGGGGCATGCAGAGGTCTTCATAGAGTTAACTAGTTTGGTTAACTCAGGCAAAGAAACAGGAGCAAAGCTATCTAGGATGACGGGCCTGGTTGGAGTCGGGAGAGGCGGCGATAAGGCTGAAGGAGAGATGCTAGATCTAACCTTATTGGCTTTGTCCACAAAGAAAGACAGAAAGTTCTCACAGTCTGTAACAGAGTGGATGGAGGCTGTAGGAGAGGCAGGAGAGACGATGCTGCTGATGGTGTTAAACAGCACCTTGGGGTTCCCTTTGCTCTGGGACACCAGGTTGGAGAAATAGGAAACCCTAGCATCTCTGACTGCAGAGTTAAAGGATGTCAGAAGATCCTTTAGGTGCAGCAGATGGACGTGGAGATGGGTTTTCTTCCACAAGCGCTCAAATTTCTGCATTGGTGCTTCAGGCTGCGAAGGCTGTCATTAAACCAGGGAGTAGGGTTCACTGCAGGAACTGATCTGGTTCTGACAGGACAGATGTTGTCCAGAATGGAGAGGCAGTGCTCGTTAAACTGAGAAGTTAAGGAATCTGGGTCTTTATCAGAAGAACAAGGTGGATCAAAAGCAGCAGAAAAATGGCTAGCTGTGCTCTCATTAAGCAAATGAGAACTAACCATACGGCGAGCAGGAGGTGGGGACGCAGAAACTGACAAGTTAAAGAAAATGCAATGGTGATCTGAAATATAAATGTCCTCAGGACAAACACTGTCAGCATTTAGACCCAGGGTAAAAACAAGGTCTAGAGTGTGCCCCCTGGTGTGCGTGGGGCCAGAAACATGCTGGGTAAAGCTGAAGGAGTCCATAAGGCTGGAGAATTTCATGGCAAAGAGATCGGAGGGATCATCAACGTGGATGTTAAAGTCACCAACAATCACCAGTCTGGACAGCTTCACAGTGGAGGATAGAAAGTCACTAAACTCCTGAAGGAAAGAACTGTTAGGACCAGGTGGACGATAGACCACAGCACAGTAGAAGGGGTTCTTACGCCCGACTTCAATCAGCTGCAGTTCAAAGGAAGCAAAGTGACCAGAGGTTGTAGAGCTACATGGAAGATGGTCTCTGTAAACAACAGCTAGGCCTCCACCATGACCAGAACCCCGGGGCTGGCTAAGAAAAGAATAACCACTCGGGCAGAGTTCAATCAGACCAGAATAATCAGATGTTTGCTGCCAAACTTCAGTCAGAAACAGAAAATCCAGGTTTTTAGAGAGAATTTAATCACTGAGCATGAAAGACTTATTGTTAACAGAGCGGGTATTTAGTAGAGCCATGCTGAGAGAGGTGGAGGAATCAGAAACTACAGAAACAGCTGGAGTTAGTGGACGTAAATTAGCAGGGTTAGATCCACGGTGTTTATAAAAACCACTTATGGAGGGAACAGGAGGAGAAACCACTGAGGAATGAGGATAAACAGACCTTAACAAACTTGGACGGATGAACCGCGTCGCAACGCGGCCTGGCGGGAATGCCGAAGTGGCGCTCAGGTCACCAAACAAAGGACAAGAAGCTAGAAGATCACGCCGATGTTTACTAGATAAACCACTCTTTAAGAGAAGTCTTATTCTCATCTGGATTCCTGCTCGTTTACCTCTTTATAATCTTTATAATCATTTGAATTGCTAATTTAACTATATTGAACTGCTTTTGTAATTATTTAATTCATTTTTCTTGAGTAAAATAAAGAAACAGGCTAAAGCATCACATATCTTTGGTATCAAGGAGCAATGACTTCATACACACAGGGATGGAGCACAAAACTGAATTAGATCCAAAAAAAAGTCATCTGACACTGCTTATGCAACGGGACTGGTTACCACAAACTATGTTGTATTGCCAATGTTGAGTTGAGCGGGGACATCTGTGTCTTAGCTTGTGATGTGTTAAACCAGCTGTTCTCTGAATGAACCGTTTCTCTTTGACCAATCATAGCTTTAACTTTTTACGTAGGAAAGCGGGCTGGAGAAGACTAAACCTTTCGGTATAATTGTCACCCCGTGCTGCCTATGTTCAACAATAACAAAATAAATGTTTTTAATTCTAGGATTAAACAAAATCTATTCCAGTTTGAATCACTTAAATAAAAATCAATGGAAAGAGATGGCCTAAGTCCTTTTAGGCTTGTGAGCCCATATGCAAAGATGCCTTATGTGTTGCATGATTTGTGCTAGTTGGTTATGCAAAGAGTTCTATATATATTTTATGTGTATTTGATGTGCAGTATGATATTTTTCAGTCTGCACCAAAAATAAAGAAATTCATAATTGTCTGAAATTAAAAATATTGTTTAAAAACAAAATTTGCACAATTACAGATGATGATGTCCTATAAAGCATATGTCTTTCCAGGACTGAAAGGGAGATATACGTAAAACATAACAAAACTGCATAATGAATTTAACAAAATATCGTAATGTTTTACCCTTGTATCTTTCATCTACATGCATAAAGCATATTTTTAAATGACATTACCTAAGAATTTATTTTAACTTGTATCTTTGAGTCGATGACAACAATCCAGCCACAGCTTTAAGGAATGAATGTTTGCAAGCACTGATAGAACACTGGATCTGGGGATGAGCTCATGCTTTGGTATTTGCTTGACATTTGATTAGAATCTATCCTGTGAGTGTCATCCCATTTTGTTTCCATCACTACATGGGATTCTAACCTTTATTTAAATGTTAAACTAAGCTTAACTTCAATCTTCATTAAAAATCCAGCTTTAACATTTTGGACAGTATTAAAAAAAATCTCTTCTAAAGGGAACGAGGTTACGGACCAGCTCTGGATAAAAATGTGAATTACAAATTAAGCTGACAGGGTAAAAAATAATAATTTTACAGCAGTAGTAAAATCGTGATCACTTGGGAAACTTTCATACTTTGTTCTTTTTATCACTAATGACATGGTTTTGGGGACGAGTTTAACCCAAGACATGCAGAAACCACTCACGAGTCAATTAGAAAAATTAAAGAATTTTATTAAAAAAATCTGGAACTGAGCGCACTGGATAAGGTCCAGTGGGGATTGCAACGGAACTGCAGCATCTGAGGAGGGGAGAGCAGAGGAACAGGTGAGTCCAGGGAGGTAAGTCTAAACTAGGAAGGTGCAGAGTAAAGACTTACGGGAAGCTGGGGGCTGAGGAATTGGGGAGGGTAGGTGGAGTGCCGGGGTGAATCCAAGAGGGGGTGTCCAGGAGAGGGGGTGCGAGGAGAGCGGGCTGGCAGGGAGGAGAGGAGAACAGTGAATGCTGCGTCCAGGAGATTTATGGGGCACAGGTGAGTAATCCAGCGGGATCGTGGAAATGTCCAAGTAGTCAATCAGAGGAGCCACAGGAAAACCAGAGAAGCTCCAGAAGCTTCAGAAGTCCAAGGAGATCCTGAGGAGTCACGGTAAGGTCCACAAACAATCCAAAAATCCTGGGAACAGGTAAGCACAAGTATATCCACAAGGGTTCCAAAATCCAAAAAAATCACCAGAGTTATCCTGGAGACACAAAGGGCTGGAACTACCAAGTTGTAGTTAATCATCCGGCGTTGAGATGTGTTCTCCTCCTTTTATAGCTGGACCCGCTGATTGTTAATGAGCTGCAGCTGGAGCCTCCCTCTCCTGAAACACAGCAGCTCAAAGATGGAACAAAAATGAGGAGCTCTCACCTCGGCACGACAACTAAATGATGATTGCATTAGATCTGCACTTGATGTGATTGTGTAAACTGATGATGTCTCCATAACACACACACACACACACACACACACACACACACACACACACACACACACACACACACTCTTTATTACCTGGACCTTTAGTAATGATCTAATTTTATAAACGAACCCCTAGGTCTGTTCAGACACACAAGCACTTCTTCATTGTGCTCCTTGTACATCTGACATTTCTTCCTCACAAATGTCATCTGATCTGCTGTACGTGGAATACCACATTTAGAGAGAGAAGAATCCTAGGATCAGCATTAAGGTATGTCGAAAGACCAATTCACTCAGGAAAATGCCAACAGCTAGAACATTTAAAGGTGACTGACTTACAAGGAAGAAGAAAAACCCAGCAGTATTAGCATCAAAACTTGGGATATCCTGAAGCTCTTTACTCACTTTCAATACAGAAAGATGTCATGAAACACAGTGTAGAAAGTCAAAATATGTGGTTACCAGGATCGAGTATCCGACCAATACCATGTACGCGCTTGCATCAAAGTGCTCTAATGTTGCAGGACCAGATAAAACATTGTAAACACCATAAAATGAATGCAAACCAGATGAAGCTGCACACGCACCATACAGTTGCCTAAAAACATTTAATGACAGCTTGAGTTCTGGGTAGCAAAGTGACATCACCTATAGGTTTCTTATTACTGGTATTTGACTCCTGACCTGACCTGAAGCCTAGTGAGCAGTTCTGATCACCGCCATCTTGCCACACGTCTTGACCATTGACATATACACTGGACAAATAATGTCCATAGACTCAAATTATAAGTTTTTGATTTAAAACCTTTGACCATGTCATGCATCTCATCATGCCCAGACGATCCAAAAATGAGAAAAGAGGTGGAGCTGAGGGTGGGGCTCTTTTGTGTGTTCTTGCCGTGTTGAAATTCTAATTCCATCTTTTAGTTCTTTTTAAAACACACAAAGGTTTAATGTACCCGCTGCGTTTCATTTGCGGCCGCAAACTTCGACCCAGGAACGCTCCTCCGGGCCGCACCCCTCCCAATTGACCAGGTACTGGGAGCACTCAAATAATTCACCCCCTCAGAGTTGTCATGAATGTAAACTAGATCTATTAAACCTAAAATGTTTTTTTTAACCAGGCTGTAAACATGTTCTGCTGTGAAATTGGCATTTTTAACATGGGAGTCAATGAGTATTTGCTCACTTCTGGTGCCAGCCCCTAGCAGATGAGGGTGGAACAGCAATTTTTGCCACTGCCGTGTCAACACATTCTCATTCCCAACGCGTCGGAAACAAACACATGGTCACTCACCCTCCACGTCAGACACTGACACCAAAAGTGCCCATTTTTGTCACTGTACAAAAAGGGGTTTTTCCAACTGCAATCCTAAATATGGAGTCAGTGACATGATGAGATGTCTGCTGGAACTGTACCGAACATGCGCATTTCATCACACCTGAACCTTAACCCTCTTGCTATTTCTAACCTTCCCTTCATCCTAACCTTAACCGTACAGCTAGTTGGAACCTCCCCATGCCTGGGCCCCCAACCAACACATTCTCAGTCCGAACATGTGGGACAGAAACGCTTGGTCATTGTGAGAGGATGGTTAGACATAGCAAGAGGTGTAAAGTTAAGATGGGGGTGAGGGGTATGGGGTGCCATTTGTAAAGTCAAACAGTCATAATCTAACAGCAATATTTTTGGTTATTTGGCATATCATGAGAGAAAAAATTGAGAGTTCACTTTTTCAAAGTCATATTTTCACCATGTTATTCATACATTTATAAATGTTAAAGTTTCCAAATAAATATTTAGTTAGCACGCTAAATATTTAATTTATAGTTAAATATTTATGTTGCAAACTAAATATTTAGGTCTGATCTAAATACTTAGTTTGTAAAATAAATATTTAATTCACTAACTAAATATTTAATTTACTAATTAAATATTTATTTTGGAAATAAATATTTAAAATTTAAATTAAATATTTAATTTGTAAATTAAATATTTTCCAAAGAAATATTTAGATCCCAGCTAAATATTTATTTTCCATGATGTTATTTAGCTCCACACTATAGTTTATATTTTTGGGTCAGACTTAAATATTTATTTCCCAAATACTGATTTTGCAAACTAAATGTTTAGCTCCAAAATAAATATTTAGCTGGGATCTAAATATTTATTTTGGAAAATAAATATTTAATTTACAAATTAAATATTTAGTTCCAAAATAAATATTTAATTAGTAAATTAAATATTTAGTTAGTGAATTAAATATGTATTTTACAAACTAAATATTTAGATCAGACCTAAATATTTAGTTTGCAAAATAAATATTTAACTGCAAATTAAATATTTATCTTGCTAACTAAATATTTATTTGGAAACTTTAACATTTATAAATGTATGAATAACATGATGAAAATATGACTTCGAAAAAGTGAACTCCCAATTTTTTTCTCTTATGATATGCTAAATAACCAAAAATATTGCTGTTAGATTATGACTGTTTGACTTTACAAATGGCACCCCATAGTTTTCATGACATTTAGCGTGTGTTTGGCTGTGTCCGAATCCAGAGGTAGGATGCTTGTGAGTACGGGTCCTCGCCGGTCTAGCAAGACCGGGTCCTTGCTAGACCGCTAAAACCGGAAGTCAGCGGCTCTGACGTGACGGCGTCAAACAGGCTAACAAGCTAACAAGCTAGTCAGAGGTGAAAATGGATCCACAGCAGTATTCCCTTTTATTTTTGGTTTTTGAGGAGCTGCGACTGCTTAGTAAACGTCACCGGCCTTTGTATTTAAGGCTGAGAAGCAGCCATATCCAGGTAAAATTATTTTTTGTTTAGTGAACCAGCTTTCAGGCATTACATGTTAACTTTAGTGCTATAGTTTCATTTATATTTTAAGCAACAGAAAGACATGTGGCTGAATATACACATTAGTATAGAGTAGACTAACATGCATACAGTTAATTTAACCTATATTCATCTAAAATAATTAATGGAATGACATTTTAGAAGTTTGTATTTGATCATAATGCTTGGTTCTGTGCATAAATTTCATAGTAAAAGTAGCATTACAATGTGTTTAATGTGTATTGTCCTTTTCAACTTATGCCTAATAATGCCTAGCTCTCTTCTAAAAATCTCAAGCATTTATACAGTTTTTTTTTAAATTGTTTTATTGTTCTCTACTTTTCTTTTAACAGAACAGACCCCTGTACTGTAGGATAAACATGAGTGTGCCAGTCCTGGACCGTTTTTTTTAACCAGGAAGATCCCAGGCCAGATTTTCGTCTGAGCAGGGAGTCTTTTGTGGTGTTGCTAAATCTCCTGAACCAAGATCGGCGACATGGTTGGGGTGCCACAATCGAGACCCTGGTGTTTCTGTTCTGGTTGGCAAGTGGAACATCCTACAGGGTGGTCTCAAGAGTATTTGGGATGCCTCGCTCAACTGTCCACGACATCGTCCATCGAGTCACGGAGGATGTGGTCGCAATCCTCCACCAGGTCATTCACCTCCCCAAAACCCCAGAGGAGATGGAGGTTGTGTCTCGTGGGTTTGCTGGGCTGGCTCGACACAGAGCTTTCATGAAAGCAGCAGGTGCGATCGACGGCTGTCACATTCGGATCAAGGCTCCGAGCGGTCCTGATGGTCAGTGCTACAGAAACAGGAAACTGTTCCCATCTATCATCCTGCAGGCAGTTTGTGACCATCAGGGCCGCTTTATCGACACCTATGTGGGCTGGCCTGGGTCGGTCCACGACTCCAGGGTCCTCCGGCACAGCCCACTGTACAGGCAGTCAGCCTATCCTCCTCCAGGGCACTTCATCCTCGCGGATGGAGGGTACCCATGCCTCCAACATCCACTCCCCCTCATCACCCCCTACAAACGGGTGGTTCAAGGTGTGGGAGCCCAGCGCCTCAACAGCCAGGCCACGCTGCATCATCGAGCATGCTTTTGGAATGATGAAGACCAGGTTCAGGACCATCTTCCTGAAAGCGATGGAGGTCCACCACACCTTTGTACCTCATGTAAGTTAACACAAAGTGGAAATAAACTTTGGGTGTAATCTTTGTTTGGGAATGAAATATAAATTAAATTTTTATCTCTATTACAGGTCATCATAGCATGCACCATCCTGCACAACATCTGCCTCAGTGCTGGTGACATTGTGGTGCAGGACGATGAACTGGAGGATGATGCTCCAGAAGATGAGGGGGAGGCTGGTTTGGAGGGAGTCAGTGGTGCCCTCTGGCGGGACCAACTTTCTGCTGAGGTGTCTGCTCTGGAGGAAGTACCACCAGATCACAATTACTGTTAACAGGCAAGTAATTTACGTAGGAATCTCTAGTTTAAAAATCATTTTGTCCTGTTATCTGCTAGAGTTACAAGTATTATACTCATGATCTCCTTTTTTGCATATATCTGAATGTTAGTGATGTGACAGCCGTCGATTGAGCCAGCCCAGCAAACCCTTTTGATGGACGATGCAGTGGTCAGTGAGATGACGCATCCAGAAGCACCCTCTGCAGACCACTCTGTCTGATGTTCCACTTGCCAACCAGAAACGTTCAGCCACGGATCTCGGTTCCTGCACTCCATCCACCTCGATGATCCATGTTTAGTAGATTTAGCAACACCACCAAAGACTCCCTGCTTTCCAAGTTTACTGTATATATTTTACTTTTATCTTTACTTTTATTCCTTACAGTGTTCCCTTACAATTTATTTACTATGTTGTTACTTGTTAAAAACTGAATAATAAAACTGTTAATGATCAAAAACAAGTTATCAATTAATAGAAATTTTATTACATTTAAACAAATAACAAAAACATTCAAACACATATATAGAACCTGAACCAGAAGAAACTAAAAGAAAAAAACTCCATTTCTCTGCCATCCTTTCCATCAATGCTAAAAATCTGTCCATCCTTCTTTCTCTCCTCTCCTCCGCTTCCCTCTGTTGTCTCATGTCCTCCCTGATCAGGTCAAGGAGCTCATCAGCCCTTCTCCTTTTTCTCCCTGATGAGGAGTCCGGCTTCCTTCCACCACTCTCCCTGTCCTCTGTCTCACCCACTGCTGCACTTGGCCCTGGAGTGTCCTCGGGAATGGAAGCAATAAGGACATGAGGCATAGTGGAAGGCCTCTGTCCCAACACCTCGTCCATGGGGACAAACCAGGGCCAGGTTTCAGCAGTGGGCTTTCCGCTGACTCCCTCTCCTGACCCTGGATACTTGCAGTCCTACAGACAAAGGGAATTAGAATTACAAGGCTTTATTGTCATTTAACAACAAGAACACTGTGGGCATAATGAAATTACAGATGCTCCTTACAGGTACTGGTTCTGGATGAGAATAGGAATAGAAGAACAAAGTCAGATTATAAATCATAGTTGATAAAACATGCAATAAACAATATTTTAATTTATCAACATGGGAGATGAAAATTGTGTTCTGTGTTTTTTTCCGCCTAAAATAAAATTAAAAACATTAAATCAGTAATGTGGTTTCTTAAAAATTAACTTAAATAAACATTAAACTTAGAATTCGTTATTTTTGGCGTTCGTTACATGATTACATAAGATGCAAGCTCTTTTACGGTGAGTTTTTTCCTATTAGACTTTCAAGCAAGTTTACGGTGGGGTGTTAACCTTAAAACAAATGATGAGAAGCTTTATTCGCTAGATAAAAACACACACGGGAATTATGACGGTACCACCATACAAGCTCGTTCTCGCTGATTTCTGCTTAAAATGTACTTATACAAACGACAAATGTCTATAAACAGAACCGCTTTCAGCTTAGTTTTCTACCGCTATTTTCTTTTGAAAAGCCTGCTGGGATCAAGCTAGTTTACGGTGGGTTTTTTCCTATTAAACATTCAAGCTGGTTTTCGGTGGGGCATGTTTTAGCCTTAAATTACATGAAAAAAAACAATTTGCGGTATTAGATCTTATATAAAACACAAACCAAAAGTGCCCAAACACGTATTTTATTTTTTTGACCGCTATTTTTTAACTAACTTACATTTTAAGCTGTACTGCTGTCCCGCTCCGTCCGCCGTTGTTGCGAGTGTCGAGTCCAGCGGCCGGCGTGCAAAGCATGCTGGGATACCCTTGCTCCTGTGAGGATCCATCAGACCCATCCTCGAAATGTGGGTGGAGCGAGGACGCGTTTGAGGACGCGAGAATGAGGTTCTATTTCGTCTAGTCTTAGCCCTTAAGCAAGCTGCTATTGGAAGGGTGATCTCAGCATCAGCCAATCATGAAGAGCTTAAATGTACGCCCACCACGTGGGCACCCCTTGTGGGTATATAAGTGGAGCGACTCCACTGCTCGCCTCCGTTTTCTCTTCACGCCAAGCTTAAGAGCTTCCTTTAAGAGCAATTATACAAGAAAAATCTATTCACCGACCATGTCCAGCAACGCCAGGACCTGCCCGGCCTGCCAGACGGGCTTCATCTCCAGCGGCGACCTGCACGCCAAGTGTGAGGTCTGTCTCGGGGCTCGCCACGCTGGCCTGGCCTTGACCCCCAGGCCTCGTGCCCGTTTTGTACCGCTCTGCCCGTGGCTGAAAAGGTCCGCCGGGTCGAGTACTTCACCCCCTCCACCGACGAGGAAATTCCGGTGGCTGGCACGTACTCGCTGGACAAGGCGTTACGGTTCTTCAACGTCGGCCAGGAGCCGGCTGGCTCCTACCGACTGGACGATGTCATCGACAGCGAGGAGTACAACGAAGCTGGCTGCCATAGCCCTTCTTCCCTCCTGTACAACACGGAGGTCGACCACGAGGCTGGCTGCCATAGCCCTTTTTCCCTCCAGTACAACACGGAGGTCGACGAGCCTCGTGAGGAGCACGACGAGGCTGGCTGCCATAGCCCTTTTTCCCTCCTGTACAACACGGAGGTCGACGAGCCTTGTGAGGAGTACGACGAGGCTGGCTGCCGCAGCCATTATTCCCTCCTGTACAACACGGAGGTCGATGAGCCTTGTGAGGAGTACGACGAGGCTGGCTGCCGCAGCCATTATTCCCTCCTGTACAACACGGAGGTCGATGAGCCTTGTGAGGAGTACGATGAGGCTGGCTGCCGCAGCCATTATTCCCTCCTGTACAACACGGAGGTCGACGAGCCTCGCTCAGCGGGTCCTTCTGCTCCAGTGGTTTCTTGCTCCTCCCTGCCAGCAGTTAGAGCGCTGCTCCAGGAGCTGCCCGCCATCATCTCCGTGGCTGCGACCCGCAGGGGGCTAGCCGTTCCAGAACCGGCTCCCCTGAGGCTGATGAATTGGCGGAAATTTTCGGGGCAACACAGACGCGCTGTCCAGACCCCGTCTGGCCGCGCTTCCCCGCTGCCATGAGCTGCTGGTCCGCCACCTTCTCCAAGCCTGCCAGGCTCGAGGCGCCAATTTCCACATATGCACCCATTACCAAGGTCGAGGGCTTCTCCGACCAGGGCTGGCCATCCGTTCCTCCACTGGAGCCGGACTTGGCCTCGCTGTGTGGCGTCAAGAACCACCTCACTGGACCGCGAGCAGTTCCCGCTAAGCATGACCAGCTGCTGAGGCGGCTCGCCGATCGCGCACACCAGTGCGCCTTTCAGATCGGCGCTGCAGGAAATAACATCGCCTTCTCGCCTTTGGCGTTTCCAAAATGGTGGAGGAGCTTGACTCTCCTGTCGAGTCATAAACCATCATTACTAAAACTGCTTATGCCATCCTCAATCTGTGCGCTGCTGTACTCACCGGTTCTGCTCGCATTGCTGCCTGGCAGACCCTTATCCAGTGGCCTTGTGGCTCACGGCCCTGCCCTCCATTCCTGAACACCTGCACAGAGAGATGCTGGAAGGCCACATCACCTCTGACGTTCTGTTTGGTCCCCATCTTACGAGCGTCATCTGGAGGGCTCAGCGGCTGAACTTTCAGCCACGGTGCGAGACCTGGTCCACTCTCGGTCAGCCTCGCACTCCGGCCGTTCCCCCAGAGGATGGGACGAACGGCGCGGAAACTCCATGCGCCCAGCTGCACGGCCCGCCCCGCGGAGCCGGCCTCTCGCTGAGGCGGGACCAGGGAGTTGGCGGCCAACGGTTCCGAACGAGCCAGCAGACACAGGAACCTCGCCGAAAACAACCACGAAAACGACTCGTTGGGGGGAATGTGTGTGCTTATGGCTGCAATGTTAACTCTGTGAATTATTTTGGTTTTGAAATAAAACCCAAAAAAGTCACATCGAGAGCAGAATCCTACAGTCCTCTGCAGAACCTTCTGCCGAATCCTCACACATGATGTTCCCCGCACCAAGCACTGCAGCACATCTGCATGTTCACACAGTCGGACTAAGTCATGTTACACGGTTAGCTGTAAGGGTGCGCTCCATTTGCGCACCGCCCCCAGCCTACGGCCAGGCCCGACTCATCCCGCTTCCCCCCACAACGTTGGGTGGGACGGGATGTCATGGCACTGTCGCGACCACGCGCAAAGCGCGCACATTGCGCGGCTCCATCCCTGGCACTTTGACGTCCCCGTGCACGGGCCCGGTTCCCACTCGTCCTTCATGGACTCCACGCTCTGCGGTGCGGATCAGCCTCTTCCAGCTGTTTCACACTCGCCCTTTCGAGCACAGCCCTCCATGGGTCGCTCCCAGTTCTCTGGTACGAGCGACGGCGGTAAGGGCGCGAAACCAATCCTCAGACGTTGCTCACGTGACCTCGAGCACACGTCCGCTGTCGGAACGCGCGCACGAATGCCTCCCTTTCGGCTACTCGCTAGCCCGCACTTTCTCTAAATGTCTGGAGACCGCGCTGCAGCCACTGCACGGCGGAAGCGAGGGTTTTATTTTACCGGGACAATCTGCTCCGATGCGCCCGGTCCGAGGACGGGGCGTCAGTGCAAACCAGGAGGTTAACAGAGCATCTGTCAACCCTGGGGTTTTCTATAAACTGGGGGAAGAACTCCGTTCTTCCATCCCAGTCGATTATGTTTCTCGGGGTGGAGCTGAACGCCTCTCTAATGAGAGCACGTTCGTCGCCGGTGAGAGCGGCAGATCTCACCACGGTGATCTCCCGCGTGCAACTCCGCGAGATCGTGAGAGCCCTGTTAGTCATGAGACTTCTGGGCATGATGGCTGCAGCCCACTCGGTGGTGCTGCTGGGGTTGTTGCACTCGAGGCGCCTGCAAAGTTGGTTCATCTGCCTCCGGGTACACCCGATACGTCAGTAGAGACGTATGTTGAGGGTTCCCCCCTCAGTGGGCGGGGACCTCGCTCACTGGGGGAATCCCTGCATCCCCTCACACGGGATTCCCATCGGACGTCCTGCGTCACACGTATCTGTGTTTACGGATGCGTCACTGTCTGGGGTGGAGGGCACGTGCTTGTACCATACGGCGACAGATCGCTGGCCCTCCCACACGCACGAGCACATAACTGTGTTGGAGCTTATGACAGTGAGGAATGTGTTCATGCACTTCGCTGCCCTTCTCGATGGCCGTCATGTCGAAGTTCACACAGACAGCCAGGTGGCGGCAGCCTACATAAATCGCCAAGGGGGAGTTCGATTCCCCCCTCTATTGCGCATAGCCACAGATTTACTGTGTTGGGCACATGTCCACCTGCTGTGCCACCTACATTCCGGGGATCCTGAATGTAGCGGCAGACATCCTGTCGAGAGGGGGTCCCCGCGACTCCGACTGGCGTCTGCATCCCGCGCTGATATCACAGATCTGGATAAGGTTCGGGGAACCGTGTGGATCTGTTCACGGCTCGCGAAAACGCTCAGTGTCGCCTGTGTTTTTCCCTGAGTCTCCGGGACCAAACCTCGCTCGGAGCGGACGCCTTCTCACACCAGCCCGGGCTTCGAACGCTCCTTTATGTGTTTCCACCAGTCCCTCTGATTCCCCGTCTCCTGGACCGAGTTCGGTCAGAACAGCTCTCGGTAATTCTGGTGGCTCCCAGACGCCTGTCCGCGTCATGGCTTCCGGACCAGCAAGTGCTACTGTCCGGCTCCCCGTGGAGACTCCCGCGAAGGGAGGACGCCCCTCCCCAGGCGGATGGGATAATCAGACATCCTCCGGAAATAAGCCATCGGCTGTGGGTCTGGCCGCTGAGCGGTTTCGATTAGGGGTTTCTGGTCTGCCGCATGATGTGGTCACCACGATTCAGAGTGCGCGGGCGCCCTCTACCATTGCGTCTTACGCTGCTAAATGGGCAGCTTTCCAGAACTGGTGCGCAGAACGGAATGTTCAAGCGCTCTCCTGCCAGCTGGCGGATGTCCTATAATTTCTGCAGATACTGATGGACAGGGGCCTCGCATTCAGCACTGTTAAGACATATACTTCAGCTATCTCATCCTGTCACCAGGGTTTTGGTGATAGGTCTGTTTTCAATCATCCCCTCACAAAACGTTTTCTAAAAGGTGTCAGAAGGAACAGACCTGTGTCCCGTCCGCTAATTCCCCAGTGGGATCTAACGGTGGTTCTGCGTGGCTTATCTGAAGCCCCATTTGAGCCCTAGTTGGACCAAGTTCCTGTCACTTACAACTACCTTGCTGCTGGCATTGGCATCAGTCACGAGAGTGAGCGACCAAACCGCCCTCTCAGTGGCTCCCGCATGCCTCAGGATCCGGGCAGATGGCGGGTCTGCTGTTTTCTGCCCCAACCCAGCCTTTGTGCCCGAAAAACATTAATGCTTCCTTCAAATCCAGGTCAATTTCATTGGCTGGACTTTTTCCTCCTCCCCATAATTCTGAGGAGGAGGCGGCTTCCCCTCTTCTCTGCCCGGTGCGCGCGCTCGCACGATATGTGTCACGCACTTCAGGGATTCGCCGCTCACAAAGCCTGTTTGTGCACTACAGGGAGACTTCCCTTGGGCACGCGCTGTTGGCCCAGCGCCTTTGACTCTGGCTATGTGACGCCATTTCACTCGCTTACACATCATCAGGGCTGCATCCTCCTGAGACACTCAGGGCTCACTCAGCCAGAGGGATTTCCTCTTCTGTGGCACCCCACAGTGGTGTGTCAATGGAAGTCATTTGTCAGGCTGCTTCATGGGCTTCACCCTGTTCCTTTACTCGTTATTATTTACGAGATGTGTCTTCAGGATCCATCACTCGTTCAGTGCTTGGACCTCAGCAGGCTGAGTGAACGCATTATGGCACCTCATCAGCCCTGCTTGAATGAATTTCATCCTCTTGTGGATGATATTTTTTAGTGGTGGCCCCACTCTTCTCTCTGGCTGCCTCAGCCTTTTAAGCCCTGGGCTGAGGCTGAGCTACACCCACTAAAAGGAGACTTGTTGGGTGTGTCCATTGGTTGAGCTAACCAGTGTGGCGTAAACCCATCCAGCTGCGCATTATTCCAATAGCAGCTTGCTTAAGGGCTAAGACTAGACGAAATAGAACGTTGGTTACGTATTGTAACCCCAGATTCTATGAGTCTAGTCGCAGCCCTTAAGCCACTTGGCCACACTGGTTCTGTTAGGACTAAGAGCCATCGGAGGCGAGCAGTGGAGTCGCTCCACTTATATACCCACAAGGGGTGCCCACGTGGTGGGCGTACATTTAAGCTCTTCATGATTGGCTGATGCTGAGATCACCCTTCCAATAGCAGCTTGCTTAAGGGCTGCGACTAGACTCATAGAATCTGGGGTTACAATACGTAACCAACGATTCTTGGAATTCGGACAGTACTCGTCGCTGAGCTTTGACGTCATCGACCTCAAAATGCGCACTCACAAGCATCCTATCCGTGGATTCGGACACAGCCTTTGTCATGATGAGGGTGGGGATGGCGGACCATGTGTGGCGGGGGGTTCAGGAGGCAGAAGAGCAGGCACGGATGAAATAAAATGGATTTAATAGCAACGGGCACGACAGGACAAAACGAGACATGCACATACAATGATCCGACAAAGGACAGGTGCAAAACAGGTGGTATAAATACACAAGGCTAATTAGGAAAACATGGGCAGGTTAACAAGGGGCAGGTGAGAACAATAAGGGCTAATCAGGGCAGGAGAGGAACACAGTCAGGAAGGCAGGGGCAGATCGTGACAGTATTTTATTTAAATCATCTTCAGCTTTACAATTTTTGAGAACATTTGTTTTGCATTGTGTGGGGAAATAACCAAAAGTAAACTGGTGCACTCTGGGAGGTTCATGGAGTTCCGAGGACTCGCTTTGGGAACGGTGGTTCGCTTAGGGACTATCAACCAATTTGTAGTCCTTTGTAAACGAGTACAAAAAATAAAAATAAAAAATAAAAAACTTCCAGAATTATTTCCTAAATGACTCAAAATTACATTTACAAGACACAACAGTTTTGACACAATTTACACAATCTGGTCTTCTTTTATTAGGATTTTATTCCAAAATTAAGGGATTTTTTTCAATAGCTCCTAGGTAAATCAGTCTAAATACACAAAACCATTTCTCAATGTTGTTACTAAGCCAGACCAATGAGACACAGCAATTTTTAACACCTTTAATATGATCGGATCTTTTTTATTAGGATTTTTATCAAAAATTAAGGGATTTTTTTCAGTAGATCCTAGTTAAATTATTCAAAATACCCAAAACCATTTCTCAATTGTGTTACTAAGCCACACCAATGAGACACAGCCGTTTATAACACCTTTCATACAATCTGATCTTTTTTATTGGAATTTTTATCTAAAATTAAGTGATTTTTTTCAATAGCTCCTATAAATCAGTCAAAAAAAACCAAACCATTTCTCAATTGTGTTACTAAGCCAGACCAATGAGACACAGCCGTTTTTAACAACTTTCATATAATTTGATCTTTTTTATTAGAATTTTATTCCAAAATTAAGGGATTTTTTTTCAATAGATCCTAGCTAAATTAGTCAAAATACCCAAAACCTTTTCTCAATGTTGTTACTAAGCTAGATCAATGAGATACAGCCGTTTATAACAACTTTCACACAATCTGATCTTTTTATTAGAATTTTTATCAAAAATTAAGGGATTTTTTTCAATAGCTCCTCGGTAAATCGGTCTAAATACACAAAACCATTTCTCAGTTGTGTTACTAAGCTAGATCAATGAGACACAACAGTTTTTACCTTTCATGCGATCTGATCATTTTATTAGAATTTTTACAAAAAAATAAAGGGATTTTTTTCAATTGCATAGGTAAATTAGTCAAAATAACCAAAATTATTTCTCAATTGTATTACTAAGCCACACCAATGAGACACAGCCGTTTTAACAACTTTCATACAATTTGATCTTTTTTATTAGAATTTTATTCCAAAATTAAGCGATTATTTTTTCAATTGCTCCTATAAATCAGTCAAAAAACCCCAAACTATTTCTCAATTAGGTTACTAAGCCAGACCAATGAGACACATCAGTTTTTAACACCTTTCACACGATTCAACTAAACCAGTCAACTTCAGGGTTCATTTCAAGATCCTGGTGCTGGTCTATAGGGCCTTACATGGACAAGCACCATCTTACATTGGTGATCTTCTTAGTCCCTACACCCCCAGCAGGTCTCTGAGGTCCAGTGATCAAAGCCTACTGGTTGTGCAGCACCAGGCTAAAGGTCAAAGGTGACAGATCATTTGCTGCTGTGGCCCCCAGACTCTGGAACTCTCTCCCCCTGAGCCTGAGATCAGTGGACTCAGTGGTCTCCTTCAAAAAGCAGCTGAAGACTCACTTGTTCAGGCTGGCTTTTGTATGACCTTCTTCACTACTCTCTCTTTATTCTGCTCTCCCCACCTATTCCACCTTCCTCAGGATCCACTGATTTCCCTCTTTCCTATTCTCTCTCTCTTTCTTAACATTTATTTTTTAATCATAATTGTCTATTTTTGCACATTTTAAATGTATTTCTAAACATTTTCTAAATGCTTTTTTATATTTTTACATTTTTTTTGTTTTTGTGAAGCGCCTCGTGATTTTTATCTTGAGAGGCGCTATATATATAAATTCAAATTTCAAGTTCAAAGATACTTTATTAATCCCAGAGGGAAATTAGAGTTTCAGTACACACAATTCTGAGATCAGACATACAGACATAGACCAAGGGTGGACTTTTAACTTCAAAACCAACCGGCCGGCCGGGCTGGTAACTCTGAAAATTTACCGGCCCCGCTGGTCAGCTGCCAAAACGAGTCAAAATAACAACTGAACCATTTTAAATGTAATAAACCTTTATTTTGTACACATTCACAAACATAATAACGTATTCAAGTTTGAATTTGTTTGTTCCCTCAGCAACTTGATTTTGTCGTCACATACTTATGGCATACAACGCAGTACATCACCTCCTCCGCTTTGCTGTACTCGAGCCATTGGCTGTGTTCGAGATGAGCCAGTTCTGCGCAGAGTAGACCAGCGGTGATCGGCGAGCAGTGCATGCCGGTTAGATTTGTGTCCGACTTGACGACGACTTGCTCTGACGTCATGCATACGTAGGCAACGATAACCTCGTGAGATCAAGGCGGCCGCAGATTTTGGAGCAAGGCGCTGCAGTTGCTCTCTACCGGCTGCAAAACCTAGGGGATGATGGGAAACGCCTGGCTCTCACCTGATCTAAGATCTGATTGGTTCATATTTTGATCCAAACATCGGGTGGTAGAACATGAAATGTTAGTTGGTCACATGTATTCTGTAAATCACGTTATGTTGATGATGACAACTATATAGGCCATAAAGAGAAATGTGTTTTGTGTTCTTTTGTCACGTTTCCTATGAGCACACTGAAGCTACAGCTGCTAACCTTTACTTATTATTACAGTCATGTCTCCATATACAATATATGATATCCACAATTACGTGAGGATGTGTTTCAACTGCTAACAGGCACTAGGGCTGGGGTAAACGATTATTTTTAAAACGATTATTCTGACGATTATTTTATCGAATAGTCGACTATTCTAATGACTATTTAGAAAATTAATCTAATGATTATTTTTCTATTGCACAATTGACAAAAACCAGAAAATCTCAAATAAATTCCTCAAAAAAATTGATAAATTCTTACTGTAAGAGAATAAACACCACAGGCCTTCCATTTTGTATAACACTGCTTTTATTGTGTTGCGGTTGGTTATGTTCTGGTGACATGTAGATCTTGGGAGTGCAGGCTGCTGCCTGAGAGGTGGTAGAAGATGGAGTGTCTCCATGCTGCTTTGTTTTGGTCACTTATGTGCGTGAGGCGAGTGGTGTTACGGGTTAAACCAAACTCAAGGTGATATTATACACTAAACCGAAAACCCACAACACTCTAAATGTAATAAAAGGGAGATCTACACCACAAAAAAGATGAACTCTAAACCAAAACGTAACAGCTTATCCCAACGCAAGAAGCTGTTAGCGAAGATGCTAACAGTAGCTTTACCAACGTTAAGTTCAAGTTACCAAGTTTAAATAAACCAAAAACACCCAGCAGCAAACAGACCAGCACGGAGGAGAGACTGCTACCACTAAATCAGCTCTCCTAATGTCTGAAAGAAGCTCCTTTATGAAGGGAGAAACGCTCCCGGTGATGTTCTACATCTGCGGTAGAGACGAAGCAGCACATCTGACCCCGGAAGTTGTTGTCCGTTGCCGGGAGACGAAGGCGGGCAAAACAGGAAAGGAATCTAGTAGCGGACGGACATTATTCCGGGTCTTCGGTATTTGGCGGAGATGTTAGTGAAGGCGGAGAAGAGGGCGAACTAGAGGAAAAACATGCAGATTCCTTTTCTATTTACAAACTCCTGGGGATGCAACAAGTGGGCGCGGTGCGTCGACTTCCGGATCTGACGTCGACAAATTTTTAGAATCGAGCCGTCGACGTCGTCGAGGCTTCGCTACAGCCCTAACAGGCACCAGAATTAAAATTGAAAATTGAACAAGTGTGAATGCTAACGCGATATCTTCAGCCATCGTCACCCCCGAGCTACACATGCAGGGAAATCTGTCCGACTCAAACGCTGACTTTCAGC
Organism: Nothobranchius furzeri; assembly: GCF_043380555.1. Taxonomy (NCBI): domain Eukaryota; kingdom Metazoa; phylum Chordata; class Actinopteri; order Cyprinodontiformes; family Nothobranchiidae; genus Nothobranchius; species Nothobranchius furzeri. The sequence continues at coordinate 27,912,674 of NC_091752.1, read as the reverse complement.
CACTCCCCCTGCTGCTTCCATCTGCTCTCGTCTGTTTTCCAGGCGAGGCGCTGCTCAACTCGAACACGGCCATTCTCTGCGCCTCCCGTCTTCTTTAAACCGCCAAGAATCATTCCACCTACGCACACGCTTCTCTGCTTCATACCGTTTCGAACGGTCTCGCTTCTCCTCACCAGTTTTAAAGCGTTTTGCCGGAGATTTCATCAAGAAATCCAAACCCTGTGGCGGCGCGATCTTCCTGCGTGCTTGTGTGTTTCTAGCGTGGTTCCACTTAGTCTTTAATAGTTCACGTGACTATAACTAGAATCGTGCAGTACGTGCACGAATCGTACAAGTGCAGTACGTGGCTAGAGGCGCGCAGGTTCACACGCGCAAAACGAAAACGGCGGCTTCCTACAGGGCGGGGCCATGATGTGGGTGAAAGCCGGTGTGTAAATGACAAACAAGGCTTGGGCGCCACCCGGGCGGTAAGTCGTGAAGTATTTACCGCCCAACGAGAAAATTTAGCGCCATTGGCGCTCGGGTGCTTTAACGGTCCACCCCTGTAGACACATGACAAGAATTGGTGACTGTGGTCATTCGCAACCCGAGTCGCGCTACCGTAATACCGTAAGAGGCTAGAGTCAGGGGGAGGGAAAAAAAAGGCACTTCAGAGTTACCCTCAACAGAGAGCAAGGCCGGATTAACGATATGGGCAACTGGGCAATTGCCCAGGGCCCACAAACTCTAAAGGGCCCAGGGCAGCAAGGGCACGAGCAAAATTCTGTATCTGTAATTTCCTGCTTTATGAGGACTATGGTGGCCGTACGTCCTGTTTTCCCCGGACATGTTCACTTTTCACTCTCTGTCCGGGGCGTCCGGACTGGGGGTTCTTGTATTGATGAAAATGTCCGGCTTTTCATCAGGAGCAGGGATCGAATTATGGGGGAGCTGTATATCCTACACATCCAGGGGAGCCGGAAAAAAGTTTTCTACCTATATTACATCATTTATGGACTCTTTTGAGCAGAGAGCACAGAGAGCGGCACAGCGCGTTGTTGCGCAGCGCTCCAGGCTGCTGCTTCCAGCGCACGGTCCATTCTCAAAGTGGCACAACCAAAAAACTATAATTAGCATGCCATCGTTCATGTCCGCACATGTTCTCTACTTTCTGTCTTATTTGCGCCTGAAGCGCTCTGCTACTGCGGAGCTCATCACCTGTGCTGCAGTGATTTCACTTCACTGACGCAGCATCGAAAGGCGCACTCTGCTTTGCGGTCAGGAGATCCCTTTGATCTGCTCAAAAGTAACTGATCACTGTAAACCCCAACAGTCAACCTTACTTATAAAGTTTGTGGACATAGCAATTGAAATTTCTCACGAAGTTTAAAGAACTTAAAACTTTTCTGTTTTCTTAACAATTTAAACAGTTATAATTGTACATGGCTCAAAAGTTGAGAGTAATGATGCTTCAATAATTATTACTTTTGAGTAAATGTTTTTTTTTTCTCAAGCTACGCAGTCGTACGTCATCTACGTCATGACGTTTTCTCTACCTCATCCCTGAAAGACGTTCCAGAAAATTCAGTTCAACATGGCTGCCCTTCGCGAGCGGAGCGACTGTTGAGCACGTTTGGGGTAACTTGTAAGTAAAACACAACCTTCGTTACTTTTTATAAACAAAATTTCATAACTTTCTGTAAAATTGCAAGTTTATCAGTACGTTGCAGCCAAAAACGTCTTTTCGAGGTAGTGAATTAATATGGCGCCAGACATTAAGTTGGGGGGAAAAAACAACAACAATAAAACATTTTTATTCAAAGCTATCTCAGGGCCCCTCCCTGCAGTGGGCCCTGGGTAAACGGTACCCTCCCCCCCCCAGTCCGACGCCCCTGCATATTCCCCTCTCTTCCAGAGTCATATATTTTCCTCAAGTTCAACTGCACTCTGAAGAGGCTCATTTGGATTGTGCCACATAGGCCAGTGACCTTTGTCTCAGCACTGTATGCTGGAACTATCAGCGTTGAAAATGCTACAACTAGAGATGGTCATCATGGTAGACAGGGGTTTCTTCATTGATGACATTGTTCCCTGCAAAGTGTACAGGCCAGCTTTCCTTTCTGGCAAACCTCAAATGTCTGCATGTGAAGTTATAGAAACAGAAGCCATAACATGTCTGAGAGTGCATGTGGAGCGCTCCATTCATCTGGTCCAAGAACACAAGCTTTTTTATTGTTATTCCCCTCCTTGCATTTGTAAACAATCAGCCATATGCTGTGGTTTTTCTCCTTACCAACTTTTAAAATAGCCCACTAGTGAAGGCCTGGGCAAAGAAGCCTGATGTCTGAGAACCTCAACATATGTACTGGATCCTCTGGAGGGAGAGTCACCCGCTCTACCAGCTGAGCTATGACAACAACTACTGGATATCAGATTTTTTTATATAGATATAGCTCTCATCATTTTGGTCCGACAGGAAGCCAATGGGCCAATGAGGTAGAGGGTAAAGTGCGGGGTAAACTAACCAATCAGAGGACAGAGAAGATCTGCCACAGGCCACGCCTCCAGAGTGCCAAAACCCCTTCACAGCCGAGCGAGCGGAGTCAGAAACCGAGCGCGCAGAGACGCTGCCGAGCGCGCAGAGAGGCTGCCGCCCACACGTTTTCCTCTGCCGTGTGCTCGTTGGCAACGCGCGCACGCAGGTTTGTCACTTGTGCACATCCTTGTGCGCTCACAGACACAGTTTGCTCCCTCTCAGTGCACAAATGACCTCTCGCCATGTATATTTTCACTCGTGAGTCCCGTTCACACGCGCGATGTGGACCCAATCCGCGTGAACGGGTTGTAGCACGGGTCTGGCGCCATAAATTAATGTTCGCTATTGTTCGCGCTCGTTTTTAAACATGTCAGTCTTACAGTTTCAACCGTTTAAAACTAAGTCTTAAAAGTAATTAAGTGCAAATACAATGTCATAGCGATATTTTGATGACGGCTTTGGGTAGAAAATTGACCATTTTGCAACAGCAGCCTAATTGTCCGGCGTTTTTTAAAAACTCTTATTAGCAATGTGTATGTCAGGGGCAACTTCTGTCCACCACGATTAAAACTTATACCCAGATTGAAATAGAGAGCAAGGGTGTTGCGTATTGAGTGTGCTGATAAAATCTCTAGTCATTTAAATGTTTTTTTTCTTCTTCCAAGGCCAGAGTTGCTAAGACAGGAAAAAAATAAGACTGCAGATAATTTCCAGTGGAGACGGTAAACAGAGGTGAGTCGAAGAATGCTCCTTTCTTTGTGGCTAATAAAATACATTATTTTTAAACCACTGCCTAGTCACAATAAAACATGTTGAAAAGGTATATTTTAATGGCTCCCGCCATCTTCCCCCATTATTAGTACTTATCTACTGGGATGTAATTTTGGGGGGGGACGGGTGGGACATGTCCCCCCCACTTTTTCAAAAGGCAGTTTTGGTCCCCCGCACTTTTTTCCATCCAAAAACAATATTACGCTCCATTAAAAGGATTTGGTTGAGCACTAGGACCGAAACGGAAACCGGTTTACTATTAGACCCGCCCAAAAGCTAATCTATTGGCTCTGCTGATACTTGCTAACGTATTATTGGCTGTTGCTGCTGTCACTCAAGTTGTAAACAGTCAGAACGTGCTCACGTTGTTTTGCTAGTTTGGAGCCGCTAGGGAACACCGGTACTGAGTCACATCGTCAACTAGACGCTGTGTAATATAAGAGCTCAGCTCAGCTTCCATTACATAACATTTGAATAAGTGTTCATTTGTGAGTCTTTGGTAGTTAGGCACAGCCAGGAGGCAGCATGTCAAGAAAATGAAAAGTGGATATAAGAGACTTCTTTCAAAGTCAAAACGTAAGTTGGAACATGTGACACCCCTGCATTAAGCTCAGACTCACCTCCTCCTTCACAAACATACTCAAAACTAACTTTTACAAACTCATCTCCTCCACATAACTGACTCCTCAGACACAATTTATTCGTATTATTATAATAATAATTTTTTTATTACTATTATCATCATAATTATTATTACTAGTAGTAGTAGTAGTAGAAGTGTAACTTCAAAACTTTTATCATTTAACTTTATTGTAAACTTATCCATTGCAATGTATATTTTCACATTAAAAAGCTCTGAAAAATGAACAGTATCATCATCGTCAACAGATTTTTTAAGCTTAATGTCAAAGATGTACACTTTTCATTAGATTTATCTTATTTTTTCCATTTATTTTTTGTGTGTTGAAATGCAACAACTGTTTAAACACTTTTAAGGGAAAAAAACATATTTAATATGTTTTTATACACTCAAATGTTAGGGTGATGATCATGTGTAAAACATTAGTTCAGCATGTCCTCTAACACAGCAAATGAACAAACGGCCAGATCTCAGGAGGGACCGTTTATGTATAAATAATTTTTATACTTTTGACTAGGCCTGGGAAAGTAACAAATTTTGCTGGACGATATTTTGTCCAACAAATTGTTGATGATAAACGATATCATTGTCAACATTATCTAGACCAAAATAACCACTAATATAATGTTAATATATCATAATAATGCAAGTACACCCTTTAAAATGCAACAAATAAACCTTCATTTAACATTGAAATGTCCAGAACCAGAACTTCTAAATGAATAAAAATAACAAACAAAAATTAAATAAAAAAGGAATCTCACTCCCTGTTAGAAAATGTTGCACCAAAAACAATAAAAAAAAGACCCAAAACAATAAATACAATAGCCTGTCCATTGTCAACAGCCAAAACTGCACTTCAATAATGATAATAAATAAAAATAATAATAGAGTTGTACATTTTTTAACTTTGACATATATATATATATATATAGAGAGAGAGAGGATGGAAAAATTATTGAGATGGGCACATGACGTGTCAAGGGGTCTTTACATAACACCCCCCACCCCAAATCCGCACAAGCCTGCTGTGTCCCCCCCACTTCTGAAATCAAAATTTCGTCCCTGCTTATCTTGCATTTTTTTCTGTCGGTCTATATGGTTTTGTGACATTAACATCTTTTTTATATCTCCTCCACCAGTTGTTTGTTTAATTAGTAATAGCTGTGTTGGTATTTATAATGAATTTTTTTATCATGTGCAGATGTTCCAAGTGGCACTAGCACAGGTCACCTTTTATGGTAAGTTATAAGACTATATTTGGTCACATGAGTTACGAGTATAGTTTGGTTTAATCAGTTGTTGAGCTATTAAAAATCACATTTTGTATAATTGCACCAAATCACTGAGGATACATCCATTGTGTAAATCCTAATCCAGAATTTTGTGTGAATTTTGCTCCTGTTTAGATAATGTCCATTACATTAGTTATTGACATTCCATTTTGTATGGACAAATTTGTATTATAAAGTCAATTCAACCGTTTCACAGTGAAATGACTCCATCGCAATTCCTTTTTATAAGAAACCTTCATTCATTAAGTCTCAAGTGCATATGGCAGGTTAAATCTAGTAGTTCCTAGAATAAATTTAAAATTTTGTAAAAAAAAAACAACATTTGTTTTGTTTATTGGGGTATTGGGTAGGGCTGCAGCTATAGAATATTTTAGTTTTCAATTCTATTGAATCGTTCATTGATTAATCTAATATTTTATTTGACGACATTTCAAGTGAAACAAAATTTTAGTTTGCGGTTAAAAATATGAAAATAAAACAAAATTATAAAATAATACATATTAAACTGGTTGTCTAGTTCTTTCTCTTTCTTTCCCAGCTGATATTTCTAGTAATTAAATATTTTATGGGACAAAATTTCACTTACATTTCACAATTTAGGTTTGTAATAATATCACTCACCCTAGTCTAAATAAAATGTAAATATATCCATCTATGATAAGTTTTAGGGCTGCCACAAATGACAATTTTAATAATTTACTAGTAGTGGACTAATCGTGTCGTTCATAAAAGTATAGCTTATCGCAGCAGGATGCTCTAATATACCCATCATTAGCTTCTAGTTAGAAGTGTGATCAGTTATGTGCCATCCAATAATGTTCCCCACCATGACGTGCTTCCTTTTAAGGTGCTTGTGCGTTGCCGATGTGCTCCCGTAAAAGGAGAGTTTCACTTTGCAGACTTTGCACTCTATGTGCCTTTCTTTTGTCTTTGTAAATTGCTCCCAAACTTTTGAGCTACATTGCTGACTTGCCACGTCTTATTTCTCCGGTGACGAAGGCTGATCTGTAAGGCCACTACTGCGCATGCGCCTCAGAACTTAGAGCAGCAACTGACCCGGATGGTGACTATCGCACATGTGCATTGAGCAGGAAGACAAGAAGCACCCGCCGAATGTGACACAGCTTGCGAGATTAAAAATGAAATGCTCATAAAATAAACAACGCGTTGACTATGAAATTAATAATTGACTATTTTGTTTGTTGACGTTGTGAGAAGTCGACTAATCGTGGCAGCCCTAATCAGTAGAATTTTATTATTTCATTAACATGTTTAGTAATAAACTTCTGGAAATGCTAATAACATTTGATTTCTACTGTTAAAGGAGCATGGGGCAGGAATTGTCCAAAAACAAGAAGTAAATAGGATACATGTTCATTCTTGTGAAGCTTATGGGTGATGAAGCATTTTAAACTAAAAAGAATGATGAAACCAGTTTATCATTCCATTTTGTTAATCAGGCTGTGTGCTGCAAAATGCAAAACATTCCTGATCCGAATTTCCCGCGCTGTTTCACGGATGTGACGTTAATTGACGCTTCAAGCGCGTTCTCGACAAGGTTCAAACCCGGAAAAACATTTGGAAGCTTGCTAGGTGGCAGTAATGCGTCTTTCACTACTAGCCACGTTAAAACCTCAAACAGAAGAGGAAGAACACTGGAAATGGATTCTACAGCTAGCAAAAGACCAAGCGCAACTCAAAGCCCATTAAAGAGTGGCACAAAGAAGAAGGTTTTATCAGCGGCATCTCGAGAGTCAAAAAGAAAATATAAAAGTCGGTCAGGGACCCGAATATGTATTGGGTACGCTCTGGAAGAATGAGGCTGGTTCAACTCAATTTGGGCCTGAAAAGGATGCGGACATGGCACATTTTCTAGTGACCAGGTAAGTGTTGTATTAGCTGGTCTCCTTATGTCTGCTGTAGGTTTCAGTAACGAGTAGGTAAACATATCAGAGCTGTATCTCCACAATTTAAGAAAAGAAAATAAAACCTATGGATTTAGATAATACTGATTTAGGTAATCTAACAAATCTTTGTGCAGATCAACAAGAAACTTATCTAAGCTAACGGTGTTTAGCATATGGCTTCCTGATCAGTTTGAAAAAGCTAAAAGCAACTAAGGAGTAATCAGATCACTTCTACGTTTTGTGGACGACACACCGCTTGTGTTTGGAAATAAATGGATGCTCCGTTTATTCTGACGAGAAAAATAAACAGCTTGATTTGATTATATGACGTCACCGATCAGCCGGAGAGAGCTAGCGTGCGTTAGCATGTTAGCTGTGATTACGCTTCAGTTTGTATGTACCACAGAAGAGAACGGACATTTTCCAAACCAAAGATGAGTCTTTAGAGTTATGTCATATTTGATCTACAGTCCAACCTCTAAGCAGGACTGTTACTTCAGTAGATAATGTTATTCGTGGGGTTTGTGTAACAGAACCCCATTGGAATATCTTTTCCTAACGTTAGTGCTGTGCTACAAAAGAGTAAATAACTAGTCAGCCATTACTACATGTTTTACTAAAAGTAAAGTTGTGCAGAAGTTTATTGTGTTTATTTTTCTAAATTTGTCCAGTTGAATGTAGGTCAGAATAAAATATGTTTGTGAAAATGAAAATTTTTTTTTATGACTGACATGCATTTTCATATTACTAGTTGTGCTAGGCCATTATTGATCTATGTAAACAGAAGGTGTAGAGTCTCAACCAACTTGTTGACATTTTTGCTTAAAAATGTGTTTTCCAGCTACCAGGAGAAGCAGGCTCCTGAAACTGCAATTCAGGGAGGTAATGTGCAGTCAACCTCGACACCCAGTAAGCGAACAGCAGCTAAAATGTGGCATCGATTATCTCCAACTGAACCTGTGTCTGAGGGGTTAGTATCTTTTCTGTAAAACAAATATTCACGTTTTTGTGCTATGATATTTCATACATTAAATTACACCTTGCATATTCACACTTGGTTCAGAACTAACATCACACCACCAAACACTTCTGACATTATCTTTACAGGGAAGATTTTCTAATGGCTGGTGTTGAGGCGCTGATGACCTAGATTTGGATCCTTTTGAAGAAAGGTACATTTGTTCATGAGAAGTCTTGCCATATGTGCAGGAAATTACTGCTGTACTATGTGCAAAAAAGATAAAAACACAATAGATAAGCAAATATAGGTCATTATATATATTTATTTATGTTGTGAAGTGTCAATTCACAGCAGATTGTTGTTATTTGCAGAAATAATTAATGACAGGTGTATTGGGCTCCACATTTATCTCTTTAGAATCAGTACCATTTCAGGTAAGTTCCAGTATTTATCTTTACGTACAACAAATATTATTGTGTTGTCTGTAGTTTCAAATCCATGGATCTAGCTACGGATGCAGTCCAAATTGATGAGGACCAAGAAACAACTTACTCAACAGTGTGTGAGTTGCAATGTCTTCTTATCTACACTCTTTTTTTAAACTCCAAAGTCTTAAAACAATATATTAATTCTACTTTTATTTATTGTTTTCATAACAGAATAGAACTGTTATGAAAACTTTGTCAGGCTGATGAAGTTTGCAGCCGCAAACAAAACGTTGCAGGTAAATAAAACCTTTCTATGTTTTAAAAAGAACTAAAAGTGTCATGACTCCCATCCTTCACCCTCCTCCACTTCCTCATTATACCTCCTCATTCAGCTCACCTTGTCCTCTCACCAAGCTCCAGCCAAGCCCTGTTTTCCCCAGCAACCTCTGTCAGCTTCAATCAGCTCCATTCATTCCACCTGCTCCTGTAATCAGCCTCATCCCATTCACCTGCTTCCCCTGCTATAAAAGAACCAGCCATCCAGTCAACCGATGCCAGATTATTACAGCCTTGTCAGTAGTTCTCCAGCATCCACCCTGCCTGATCTTTGCCTCTGGACCTTGTTTTTTGCCTGACCCAGTGCTGGACTGACCATAGGGCATAGCGGGCAACTGCCCGCTGGGCCGACCCTTTCATCTTTTATGGGCCGGTGTCTGTTTTTTTTTTTTTTTTCTCCTGGCCTCTAGTTGTTGCGGACAACTTGCCTGCGCCGCCCCACGCGACGCCTCGTAAAAGTTGGTGGATTGGCCAATTGGTCATAATACACTCTGGGCTGGACCAATAGCCACAGGTCTGATGCACCCGCCAGTTGTTTGTGAATCTCAGTAAACAGACAGACGAAAATGGAGAACAAAAAACGGAAAGGAGGAGCGGAGAAAATTCGACTAAAAAAGAAACTGGCCCTTCAGGCTGATGCTGGCACATGTGTTAAAATCTCACAGTTGTTTGGTAGTGAAGGTTCAAGTAAAATCAATTTAGGAAGTGATGGAGCCTCAGCCCAGCGACAGATTGGAGAAGAAAAGAGGGAGGAGGAGGAGAAACCCGAGCCGGTGTTGTGCCATAAATTGACTCGCTGCCAAAAAAAGATTAGCCACCGCGGGATCGCGCACAGTTGGGCAATTGCATTTCTAGACATAATTCCCCAGGATTTCGCCCTAAAACTCAGCATATCTAGCAATATGGACATTCAGAAAGCAAAGATAACCTCTTCCGGTACTTAAACAGATGTTTATCGCGGATATTAGTGTGGCAGTGTTTGTGGCACCCTGCGCGGGAGCACGAGGACGTGCTTGTGGAAAGAGGGAGGAAGATGTGGCAGTGTGAGCATCCACAATGTCCCGATAGATTATGCGCCCTGGCTACTTGGCCAAGGAGATGTTCCTTTGGCTGACTGGTTAGAGCGTATGACTCTAACCCGGGGGTCTGAGGATCGAATCCCGCCCGGGCACTCCTTTCTGCACCTTGCCACATTAGTTTTTCCAGTTCGGAAGTTGTTTTAAGTGTTGCTACTTGTCTTTAACGTTCACAATGAGGATATATTAATCCTTTTTGCAATATTTGCGATTGAAAGATGGTTTGTGCCACAAACTTTGTGGTAAGAACTGGCTTTCTTTATGTTACAGCCTTGATACTAAAAAAATAAATAAACAATGTAAAATGGCACCCTGTATTGAATATAAACGTTGTATAAATGGAAATAAACAATTCTCCAGCTATTTAATTTTTTCCCCTTCCTTTCTTTAGTCCACTTGACATGGAGCCACAGTTAACTAGTTTGGGGCACATTTTTACTTGAAAAAAGGTATTTAAAATGATCAAGCTTTGGCTTTACAATGACACTGTGTAGGTTGCTATTCATTACGTTGCTCTATTTAAAAGTAACAAGATAAAAGCACTTCAGCACATAAAATTAAGATTGTCACTTGCCAAATAGACTACACCCTCCCGTTTACCTATAAGAAATGCCTCAAAATATCTTTAAATTCTTTATTGATGATTTAATTGTAGACAACTAAAATGGCATTTTACTTGCCAAAAAGTGATTGAATCGCTAAGATTTTCATGGAGGCTAAAATTGACCAAATAAGGGTTTTATGTATTATCTGTTGACGTTACTGTACTCATACTGCCTACTGTATCATCAAAAACACCCCAAAAATGGCACAAAAAAAAAAGAAAGAAGATAATTTCCCTTGCCAAAAATTGATTACAGTGTCCTGGTCACGTGTAAAGGGTTACATTTACCTAAATATTACTTTATTTATTATCTCTTGATGTTATTAGTGCCATCACAGGATGCCGGTGTCTTTCACATTCATAAACACCTCAAAAATGGCAACAAATGATCATTTCCCTTGCCAAAAATTGATTACAGTGTCCTGGTCACGTGTAAAGGGTTAAATTGACCTAAATATTACCTTATTTATTATCTCTTGATGTTATTAGTGCCATCACAGGATGCTGGGTGTCTTCCACATTCATAAACACAGAGTCCTGGTCACCCATAAAGGCTTAAATTGGCATCAATATTACTTCATTTATTATGATGCTGGGTGTGCTCCACAATCATATTCGAATAAACATGAAAATATTCCGTCCGAATATCTGTTTCTTGTTATAAATATAACAGCTAGAAGGATTTACAGTTAAAATAGGAGAAACACGTGACTCCCCAGGAAGGGTCGTAACACCACTTGCCTCATGCACATAAGTGACCAAATCAAAGCAGCATGGAGACACTCCGTCTCCAACCACCTCTCAGGCAGCAGCCTGCACTCCCAAGTTCTACACGTCACCAGAACATAACCAACCGCAACACAATAAAAGCAGTGTTATACAAAATGGAAGGCCTGTAGTGTTTATTCTCTTACAGTAACAACTTATCAATTTTTTGGAGGAATTTATTTGAGAATTTTTTGGTTTTTATTAATTGTGCAATAGAAAAGTAATCGCTAGATTAATCATCTAAATAGTCATTAGAATAGTGGACTATTCGATAAAATAATCGTCAGAATAATCATTTTAAAAATAATCAGTTACCCCCAACCCTACTTTTTAGAATACCAGGATAGGAAGGATGGTGTAGGTTTACGTTTATTAGATTGATACATAAATACTACCAATAAGAAAGTGTACGTTGGTGTGTGTCAGAAACAGCATAAGGCTTAATGTCTTTTCCAAAAAAAAAACAGGTGATGGGCCGGTCTCCAGTCAAAATGCCCGGGCTGAATTTTTGTCCCAGTCCAGCCCTGGCCTGACCCCTGCCTTGCTCTCTGCCTGCCACTTTGACCTTAGCCTGCCTCTGAACCTGCCTCAGCCTTGCCCTCCAGGTACCTCTGCTTTCAATAAAGACTTTTTATATATATTTTTACTGTGTTGGCGTCTTCACGGGTCTTCTGAGTTCTGTTTGTGACAAAAAGATGGAATTGTTGTTTTATCCTTGTTCACAGGCTGGGATCCTAAAGGGAATTTCCATCCTACTTCTGTGGCTGAATGACATCTTCAACCAATTTTGGTACATTTGCCAGAAAGCACAACATTGTGATATGTTTAATGTAAGTATTGTGACATCTTTTGGACAACAAGACAACAATGCACATTGACATAATTACCTTTCTTTTCATAATAGTGCCAGCTCTTGTGTTTCTGTTGGTGAGCGCTTCTGTCACATGTAAAGTTTTCAAATAAAACTTATTTTTTCTGTTAGGACATGTGGGTGGGTGTGCTTCACCATGTCACAGGGAAGCATGAATGGACCCGTGGCAAATGTGACCGTGGACCACTTGATGCAACGACCAGTGATGAGCTCATGGTGCCATGATCTCCACCACAAGAGGCTCTTGAACGAATCATGTTCAACAGACGCTGGTTGAAGGATGTCACCAATCTGACTTTTAGGTATATTAATAACATTTTCATAAGCAAAAAAGCTAAAGTGTCAATATCAAAGCTGACAATTTACATATAGAAATGACAATTGTGGGTGAAAAGGCAATCAAAAGTGTGATTCCTAATAATCTATAAAGTTGTAGCTTTTGTTTTTTTCACAGGTCAACTTCAGAACTGGAGAGTTTCCAGAACTGCATTCTCATGTAATCTATGTATGATCTAATGCTGCTGTTCTCTCTCTCTATAAAGGCCCCAGCTACGTGAAGCATCAAAAGACAGGAATGACTTCTTTCATGCACACAGATTTATTAGAAATTAAGAAAAAATACTATGTACAAATGCAAATAACAGAACTTTTTTGTACATAAATAAAAATAAATATATTGCACAAACTGTTTGTTCATTTTTGGGTGAAAATGCTGTCTTCAGCTAAAGTTATTTTGAGGTATTGTGCTGTTGTGGAACTACTGTAGTTGTAGATAAACGGTTTGGAGTTTTGGGTTAGGGTGCCCTCAGTCAGGAAGACGGTGTCCTGGCGTCTCTTGCCGAAACTCCAGGATATCCAGCATCACCCCTGGAAGACGGGTCACCACTCTCTCGAGAATATAATCTCTCTCCTCCTGGCTCAGGTGTTGTAAAGCTGTCTAGAAATTAAAGAGCATATGTTTACATGACTAGATTCATATCTCCAGTGAGTGATGTTTTTGGCATCTCTCTATTTTATTTTATCATTTTACACAAATGGCTACAACCAACCTGCATCTCAGCTATACTGGCAGCTCTCAGCTGTGCAAGCTGGTCTCGGTCCTCTTCTCTGAAAGCTGTTCGCTGCCTACCCCGGCGCCCTGGTCCTCTTGAAGGAGCTCTGGACCTCAACCTGCTGCCCTCACCCTTTGAGCGTGTCCTTCCCTGACCCTCGGAGCGACCTTTTCCTCTCCCCTTTCCAGTACTGCCCTTTCCTTCCAATGTGAATTCCTGAAAATCAATGACAGTAATGGAAAAATGACTGTATTACCCTGTAGGTCTTGTTGATATTATGATTTTATTTTGATTCATTTTTTTGAACTAAACATTGATATTTATGTTCTTATTTACATTGTTGTGATGCCTGTCCTGTAATGAAATTGGTTTCACAAATGATGTCAGTGACTTGAAATTGGATGTTCTTACATGATGTATAAACAATAACATTGGCTTGTTAGTAAGCTTAGTGCAAAATAATAACTGTAATTTGTCTAAAAACATCAGAAATCACCTGCAGCCACAAAGCCTTATGCTGATAAAGTTGCATCATGTTACTGTCTTGCTCGCCTGTCACAAAACTGGCTTATGAATATTTCATAGGAAGGAGCACTTGCTTTACATCACGAGTGTCATGGCTAAATTAAAATGCTAATGTTGTCATGGAATTTTACAACTATTAGACTAAAGTAACAATGTTACTTACTTCATCGCTCGACACGGTGCCTTGTTCGAGCCGCGCTCTGGCCGTACATCACTGAAACTTTTTTTTTTCTAGTGAAGAGTTTGTGCGCGCTCTCGTGCCGGGCTGCAGTTACTCACAGCGCCGAGTGCGTCGCTAATGAGTTTCGTTTCTTCATCCTGCCCCATGCTCCTTTAACAATGAAATGTTGACTATAAATTTTATTATGTACAGGTTGGCAACATAATCCAGTCTAAATTGTATTCAAATATAGAAGTGTTCGCGAATTACATGCTACAAACACTGCTGCTGCTAAAAATAAAAGGTGATGGTTGTGAAGAATGACTTAACTCTACAAGTTTAGGAATAATCCACACCATTCATCCCATTTATTTGTGGATGTCTGCAGCGGTGTTGGGCAGAGCTGCAGCAGCTACCTGCAGTTTGGTTGTTGCTACGAGTCTGATCCAGACATGCAGCACAGTATAGCAAGCCGTTGTAGCATGTAATTCACAGACGCTTCTATATTAGAATCAATTAAGACTGGATTATGTTGCCAACTCTTACATGAGAAAATCTATATGCCACCATTTCATTGTTACCCATAAAAATTTAATGTTATTAGCATTTCTAGTAGCTTACTACTGAACAAGTTAATGAAATAATTAAATTCTACTGATTTATAAATAGATGTTATTTAGACTAGGATGAGTGATATTAGTACAAATTTTAAAAGTTAATTAAATGTAAGTCAAATTTTGTTCCATAAAATTTATATATAGAAATATCAGCTGGGAAAGAGGGAACTAGACAACATGAGTTTAATACATATTTTTTATAATTGTTTTATTTTTGTATTTTTAGCAGCAGACCAAAGTCTTGTTTCACTTGAAACATCGTCAAATAGAATACTCGATTAATCTTTGGAGGATTCGGTAGAATACTCGAATAGTAAAATATTTGATAGCTGCAGCCCTAGTTTTATACAAATGTAGAGTTCTAATTATTTACATGGTTAAGTAACAGATAATCTAAGTAGGTGTGATTTGCACTTTAAAATTGTTACTAAAAGATGAGAAACTATGGATGTGTCCTCAAGTTGAAGTTATTTGAAACAAAAACCGAAAGAATTTGAAACTAAAAACTGAGCTTGTTTTCTCTACGTTTATCTTTAGGATCCAATTGAATATTGGACAGCATTTGGCCTTTTACAGTCACCATGCAGTGATGAGAAGTAATTGTAATTACTTTGAAGTTCTGTAATCTGGTGTTTCCTTTAAGAACTGTAATACTGATGTTCACTAAAGTTGTTCAAATAAGCTAATGGATTGGAAGTGCAAATTGTGTGCAGTCACCTCAGACACCCGAGCACATTTATTTAAGCATTACCGTTTGAGCCATTGCATTTTTTGTAAGATTAGCCCATTGCCTTGTCTCTATGACTCTTGCATTTGTACATTTAAATCTTTTAATGCATTGAAAATCCATTTGTCACGGCTTCACAATGAGCCATCTAAAACTGGTGCAAGTCAAGGTGCACAAGAAGTTGTCATTTTTACATGTCCCTTGTGCAAGTTAAAGCAACCATTCTCAGAGACTGCAATATTCAGCCATTTAAGAAGGCACCTAAAAAACCACGAGAATGTGGCTTGCCCATATAAAAACTGCACTTACCAAACAAATGTGTATTCATCCTTTAATACACACAAATGTAGGGCACACACAGGTAGTCAGGGCATTTGTGATGTCCTTGTGTCAAACGAAAACAGCAGGCCAGTGGAAAGCACTAGTGACTTTGCCATTGAGGATGTTAATAATGAGCATTTGGATGACTTGGCTTTTCCTGAGGTAGACAGTGTTTGTGATACCAGGCAGTTAAGAGAGCAGTTACAAAAGAACTTGTCTTCATTGTTCCTGAAGATGGAAAGTATTCTTCATGTTTCTCAAATGGCATCTCAGGAAATTGTTGATACTCTGGCACAAATCATTTCATTGTCAAGGCCTCTCATTAAAGAGACTCTGCATGATGTATTACAAAGGCATCAGGTTACTCCTTCCAAGGCTATCCTTAATGATTTGCTGAATGCTGTAAATAATGCAAATATTTTTGCTTGTGCCACAGCTAAAGGGGAGGACTTTTGTTCAAATAAACATAGAAAAACGTTTATTGAAAAGAACTACCCTGTGGTAATGCCTGTTCAGTATGTATTGGAGCCTGGTTGTACAGCAATTCATGTCCCTATACATGAGATGATCCAAAAAATGTTCCAACATACAGACATTCTTAACAGAATTATGGAAACACATATCTCTTATGAGGGTCTTTACACAAGCCACAGAGATGGGTCATATTTCCAAGGAAATTAGTTGTTTTCTTCATCAGAGCTTTCACTGCCACTGATACTGTACATTGATGACCTTGAAATTGCCAATCCATTGGGCACTTCAAGGAAAATACACAAACTGTGTGCAGTATACTGGATGTTTGCTGATTTGCCAAGTAAATATCGTTCAGGTCTGCATGTCATTCAGCTAGCAGCATTATGTAAGGTACCTGATCTCCACAGGTGTGGCTATGAAAAAGCATTTGGTCCTTTGCTACAAGATCTAAAAACTCTTGAGCAAGATGGTGTATTTATTGAGTGCCTCGGTAAATCTGTTAAAGGGACTATCATGTGCGTTGTAGCTGACAACCTGGCAGCCCACTCATTGGCTGGGTTTAGTCAGTGTTTCAGAACTGGATTTATTTGTAGGTTTTGCAATGCAACACGAGACCTAAT
This sequence comes from Nothobranchius furzeri, assembly GCF_043380555.1. Lineage (NCBI taxonomy): Eukaryota > Metazoa > Chordata > Actinopteri > Cyprinodontiformes > Nothobranchiidae > Nothobranchius > Nothobranchius furzeri. The sequence goes on along the minus strand of NC_091752.1, from coordinate 27,896,006 downwards.
TCAGTCTCATGATGTTGGAGATGGCAAGTTTAGCCTCAGAACAAAAGCCAGTTATGACCAAAATGTGCAGGAAGTTCTACATGGGGATGGTCATAGTCAGGCAGGTGTGCAACGGAACTGCATCCTGACTGAAAGTTTGCAGTATTTTCATACAACCACAGGCTTCCCTCCTGATGTCCTCCATGACCTTTTTGAGGGAATTGTACCAGTGGAGTTGGCCATGTGTATTCAGGAGATGATCCGGCAGAAATACTTTACTCTGGAGCAGTTGAATAGAAAAATCTTGTCCTTTCCTTACCAACACTCCGATAAAGTTGACAAACCAAAGCCCATCTCAAAGAACTTCTCTACAAAGAGGACCATTGGTGGCAATGGTCATGAGAATATCACATTGCTGAGAGTACTGCCATTCATGAACGGTAATGTAGTCCCTGAGGAAGATGCTGCTTGGACAGTGTTAATGGATTTGAAAGAGGTTGTTGAGCTTATGCTGTGCCCAAGATTTGATGAAGAGTCCATACAGTATTTGCAATCAAAGATAGATGACCACAGAAAAGTGCTGCAGGACATGTTTCCTGAGTTAAGACTGCTTCCAAAACATCATTATATAGAGCACTACCCAGCTCTTATACGTGCTTTTGGGCCACTTGTTCACTTATGGACAATGAGGTTCGAGGGTAAGCATCGCTTTTTCAAGAGGGTAATACATGACACACAAAACTTTAAGAATGTGTTAAAAACATTAGCAACACGGCACCAACACATGGTGGCCTACTACCTCAGTGCACCTTCATTTTTTCAGCCGCATCAGCAGACGACACACGTAACTTCTGTCATGGTTTCAGATCTTCCTGAAGTTGCACAAGAATACATAAAGGATAAAACTGACAGCAGAATTATTTACAGCACATCAAAGATCATTGTTGATGGCACAACTTACAGCCCTGGAATGTTTGTGTCTGTGGGGGAGGATGGGGGACTGCCACAGTTTAGCGAGATCAAAAAAATCCTCCTTGTTAACAATGATGCTGCATTTCTTTGCAAAGAACACAGGTCAAACTACACTGAACATATGAGGTCATATGAACTCTACCCAAGTTGTATGGCTATCCACTGCAAGTCAGAGTTTAATGACCGCTTACCCCTTTCTGCATACTACGTGGAAGGGAAACTTCTTTTGACACCAAAACGTTTTATACTTCTACACTGAAAGTGAATTTGCATTATGTGATTTACATATATTTTAAGATTTGTTCCACCCCAAAGTTTCAAAATGCAGATGCTATGTGTGTGTGCGTGGGGCGGGGGTGGGGGGGGGGGGGGGGGGTGGGGGGGTGGGGGGGGGGGTAAGAGAGCAACATTAGACAGTAGTCTGTAAAAAGTAGTTTGCTACTAGAAGTTCTGTTTCCTTTTAGATGTATCTCACTGATTTAATATCACATGATGTGTTTTTCCAAATATTTCTCCTGCAGTTTGTCTCTGTTTTGTAAAATAATTGCTGTGTAAATTCTTATGTATTGTTTGTATGCCTGGTGAGAAAATGTAGATTATGATGTTGAAATAGGGTTAGTTTTTACCGTGACTAAATGAAATGATGGCCTGTGACTATGTAACATGTAAAATACTTACCTTTGTTCTGGACTGTTGAAAGATTGGCCATAAAATGCTAGAATGCACCCAAAGTAACCAGCATAAATAGTAAGTTTATTTTGTTATGAAATTTACAGTGTACTTTTTAAATTAAAATTGGAAAACAAGACTATAGTATATTTGACCCCCCATTTTTGACAGCTGTAATGATTGCTGAGTATACAATTATCAGACCTTGTAAAGGCTATGTGTATGCATTACCACAAGAGGTACTGCTCCACTTGTGACAGTAAATCTTTTGGGCTATTGCTTGGTACTCAGATGCCAATTCTGAGTACCACTCTGCCATAAAAGGACACATAAAAAAAGGTTAATGGTATGATGTTCATTGTTTTTATATGTGTTGAGACCATTGTAGTATTTTTTAATCATCTCCATTCCTTGCTTTATACACAGGATGATGGCAGCATCTCAGAAATTCCTGCTGAGAGTTTACAGCACTACAGATGTTGTTGTGAAGGTTTCTCTAACTAAGCGGCCTGAGTCAGTGGAAGAACTAATCACCATACTCCGGGAGAAGCTCAACCCAAGGCTGGACTTTGAGTTTACCTTACAATACGAAGACCCTGACTTTGATGGGCAACTTACCTGTCTACATGATATTCAAGAGCTACTAGAGAAGAGCACATTAAAAATAGTGCGATCCGAAAGTGATGCCAGTTCTTGTGCAAGTTCTGACACAGACATCCTTCCTCATGTGCCTTTAGCTCAGCGTCTGAAGTGTTGGCCTGACACTTTCCCAGTACCAACCTTTTCTTACGAAGTCGAACATGTCCTTGAGAAGGGAAATAAAGCCTACGAGATGTCTGGAAAGCAACTGAAATTGACACGAGCCCAAAAGCACAACATCTTGGAGACCATGGCTTCAGTGATGCACACCTTCAAAGCCTATCCGAGTGACAGAGATGTGTGTTTGGCAGCAAAAGCTCTTGTTACCACTCATCCATGTCTTAATGAGCCTGGAAGTTATGGTTGGAAGACCAGTTTAAAATTTAAGATGGGAAATTACCGCACCAAGCTAGCCAGAGCCGGATGCGCGGAGGTGTCCGTGAATGCTGGTAGAAGGAGTATCAACAACCCAGAAGGAGAGTATCCCCACTCCAACATAAAAAGAGCACGAAAAGCTGAGGTAAACTACCTCCCAAACTTTCCAAGAGGAGAAGATAAGGCCAGTCTGGAGGAATTGAGAGTCCAGATAAAAAATTAGGTTGAGAAGACCGAGCCCAACAAAGTAATGATTGAAAAACTGATGCAAACAACCTTTGCACTGCGTCGCCATGAGATCGTTCAAGAAAACCCAATGGTGAAGGACTTCTTAGAGAAATGGCCAGCTCTGCGATTTCACTCACAGGTTGGTGTTGCACTGATTTTTTTTTCTTATTCAATTTAACTTGAAACAATGCAAGTTCAGCAGATCTTCAGATTCAGATTTATTTATTTAACATGTTAAACAAAGTACTTCTTATAAACATTGTTCAAATAGGTAGAAAAAATATCTTAAAGCGCTACAACTAAGCACCCTATTAGCTGTGGTGCTTCAACATTAACTCATTCGCTGCCAGCCGTTTCCTGATCGGTAAATCCCTTTCGCTGCCAGTGTTTCTCACCAATTTTATAGTTTTTTTAAGAGTCACAGAACGTTGTGTGCTAGGATGTTGACGCCAAAACAACCAAAACAAAGTGGAGACTCACCTTAAATCATGAAGAATCTGCGCATTTCGAGCATTATCCGTTCTTTCATAATCCGTTGTTGAATTGTGATCGGCAGAAGCTTTTCCGGTTCACACCTCACTTTTTTTTACAGCAGCCACCCAAAACGATCTAACACATGGATTTTCTACTTCCTGATCACGTCATGTGTGATATATGCGGATGAAGATCGGCTTTAGAGGTGAGAGGTTCAGTCACGATGCGGGGGCTCATTCCAATGCCCACACAGTAAAAACATTCAAATGGCGACTTAAGTCTTCATTGGCAGTGAACGGTGGGATCTAAAATGACGACTTTAGTCATCAATGACAGTGAATGAGTTAAGCCGGGCGTACACTGTGCCACTTTTTCACTCGTAGCACTCAGCTTCAGCTCAAACTGTACGACTTCCTCGCAGGGCAGATCTCACGAGTCATGTGCTCACACTGCACGACCCAGTTCTTGGATGCGATCTGACTGCTCACACTGCACGTCTGGTAGCAACACGTCGGCCCTAAAATATGCTAAAAATAGCAGTTTTTACTCAACACGTGAGACTTTTTTGTCTTGTTTTGCCTGTTGTCCTTCGGGAGTGCTGCAGGACACACAGGGATTTATGGGGGCTGGATGAGTAAAATGAAATAAAGAAAGTAAATCTGTGTTTTGTGATCAGTTTAATTTGACATGAACACGACAAACACTCTTTCTTGACAATCTTTGTGAGTAAAAAACGTGTAGAAATTAAAACGAACAAAGTGTGTTATTAGGGAAATAGCGGGCAAGCGGTGTTGATGCAGGATTGCGTATGCGCCGTGAGCGGTTCTGATACTTTTTGCGTCGCAGCAACTCGCAGCGCCGCTTCAACAGTGCGATACCCTCACGAGGGACGAGCAAAATATTAAACACGCCAGAAGTTTGTGCGAGCTCTCGATAGCTGGTCATGTGGTGTTAATTGCCTCTCGTAACCCCCTGTATACTACACGACACTCGGCGCAAAACTCGCCCCGATCTTGTGGATTGTCGCACGAGTGGAAAATCAGCTCAAAAAAGTGAAAAAGTCGCAGAGTGTACGCCCGGCTTTAAGTAGACAGGCAACCACAGATAAAACTTGCTGAGTCTATAATGTAGGAACTGATGTTCTCTTGAATTAAAGAGAAGTTTTCTTACATTCATTAGGCTCATGATGCCAAAAAATTCATTTCAGATTTGTGATACAATTGTGTTGGAAAGGTTAAGTTCAAATTGAAAAACAAATGTTAAAATGACAGCATTAAGATAAAACTGGGCACAAATTTGGAAATCCCTCTTTAAATATAAGATTTCTCAATTTGGCCAGTAATTTTGCTTTATATTGGATGTTTTCATGTTCCTGTATTTTTAGGTTTGTGCGGAGTTCCGAGTCACAAACATCAACCTGCAGAAACAGTTCTATGCTGAACTTGACAGACACACACCACGACTTATGGCTCTATACAGACAGAAGGCCACATGCACTGGCAAGATATCGGAGGCTCTGCGAAACATTCTGAATCATTATGATCATCAGGTGAATATTGATAAAGATAAAATTGCTACCACAAATTTAAAAAGTTTCTATGTTAATCACTCAATTTTGCTTGTTTTTAGACTGCCTATGGGCTACTGTTAATTGCTGGGAACATCTGTTTTCTATATACACCAAAGACAAATATAAATGCAACACTTTTGTTTTTGCTCCCATTATTCATAAGCTGAACTCAAACATCTGAAACTTTGTCCACATCCACAAAACACCCATGACTTTCAAATACTTTTCTGAAATTTGTCTACGTGTGTGTTAGTGAGCACTTATCCTTTACCAAGATAAACCATCCCACCTCACAGGTGTGGCATATCGGGGGCTGATTAGACAGCATGAATAATGTACAGGTGTGCCTTAGACTGCCCACAATAAAAGGCCACCCTAAAATGTGCAGTTTGATCAAACAGCACAATGCCACACATGTTGCAACCTTTGAGGGAGCGTGCAATTGGCATGCTGACTGCAGGAATGTCTACCTAAGCTGTTGCCCATGAAAGGAATGTTCATCTCTCTACCATAAGCCGTCTTTAAAGGCGTTTCAGAGAACTTGGCAGTATATCCAACAGGCCTAAAAAATGGGAGCAAAAACAAAAGTGTTAGTCTAGATAACCCTGAAAAAAAAATGTTTAGGATTTTTGTCAAATGAGTAAGAAACAAGCTCTTTGTCATGAGAGACAGGTTGTGTCTCAAAAGAAATGTCTCCAAAATTATGCAGAGCCTAATGTGTCATAAACATGTATTATCCCCAGGCAATGACACCTGTAAACTTAGTGTTAAATTAACTCTTATTTGTTTTTCCTCTAGTTCGCCCTCTTCTCCGCCTTCACTAACATCTCCGCCAATTACCGAAGACCCGGAACAATGTCCGTCCGCTACTAGATTCCTTTCCTGTTTTGCCCGCCTTCGTCTCCCGCTCGATACCCAACCCTAGTTGCTATAAACCCACAAATCTAATTAATTAATTTACACATTTTCTAAAAGAATAGTAAATAGAGGACTCTTGATGTGTCACTAACGTGTTACCCACAAGACTGCAGAATATTTTGCTAGATTACAAATAATGCTTGTCACGGCCCTTCAAGTCAACCTTACTTATTGATACTGTGTTAATTCCAGGCGGGCACGCTGGATGAGACGAACCTGACTGACACTCCAGTTGCCCTTCTCACAGTGGTTGCTGACGGCTCTGCTGAGACCAGTCCAGTCCATTTCAGTCCTTCAAGCATGGCTGTTGTGGTGGAAGGCGACTTGGTGATCCGTGATATTGCCAGATTTGCTGATGCATATGCCTTATTGTTTGGCTTGATCTATGCTCTGCATTTGGACTACCCCAGGAAACTAGTTCACACATTCACCTTTGTCCAGAAAATCTTCATGGGGCTTGATGATGGCAAACCACTGAAACCCAGCCTTCATGCTCTTAGAAATGATTTGTTACAGAGTGAGTAGTTATGAAAGATATGCAAGGCAACTGGTTGTTAGGACAGGCACACTGTTACTGAGCACCTTCTTTGAAGTATTTTATTTAAAGCACTTTTAAGTTTTCTACAGGCTTTGGGTGGATGTAATTCCCATCAGTTTACCTAATTTTTTTTATACAAGGTTATTTGGGTGCCGATAAACATTATTTGAACCTGTTAAAAAATATTTATTTTATTTAATTTTTGTTTATTTAAAAAATCTCTTTTGTGTTTGACCTTTTGTTTTTCATTTTTATATATTAGAAGAAAGATGACTTTTAGGACTGATGTTCTTTTATGATTTTATAAAAATGTTATTAAATGTTATTAGCAGCATTTTGTACGCTCACTTGTGCTCCAGTCCAGGTCAGTGGTTCCATGTTGATGGTTTTATAAAAAAAAACATTTATGTGATGTTTTTCACAAGTCCATAAAAATGTTAATAAACAAAATGTTAAGTGAATCGCCATATACTTTTTTTGAGTGGTCCACACACAATTAAAAAAGAAAGGTAATTTAATTAGTTAATAATCATATTACTTGAGTTTAGGTTGTAATATAATTACATTCTGTTGCATCAAATAATTTAACTACAAGTAACACAAAAATTTTAAAATTAAAATATATAAGTTTTAAGTTTATCTTAATTATTTAAATATAGAATATTATCTGAAAAATTTAAGTTAACAATAAATACAAATTTTGAGTACAACCATACTTAAAACATATGGTTTGTCTACTTAAAACTTTTGTGGAAACTGATTACCTCAAAAATTTTAAGTTCAGTCAACTTATTCGGGTTTACAGTGAAAAAGTAAGAATCCAGGCAGCAGTTTTTCTGGAGAGTTTAGAGGAGATGCAGGAATATGAGAGACAGACAGGACAGGAAAATAGTTCAATAAAAACAAGAAAACAAAACAAAAAGTAAAATGTAGGTAGATTTATCTCCACTACACGTTTTTACCTGTATAAAGCAATAAGTTATACACATGTCATATTTATACATCTGATACAGCTCAGATCACCTTCAAAACTCAGTCACACACCCAGGGCTGTTTCAAGACATTTTGGGGGCCAAGGCAAAATGAGCACCCCCCCCCCCCCCCCCCCCCAATAACTGGGCTCCCCAGAAGCCTCTGTAATTCATACCCTCTCCAGGAGTATTAGTTATACAGTGTTTGTAAAAGCTCCTCAGACATCACTGACATGTTCTAATATCATCAGATGAAAAACGTTGGTTACGTATTGTAACCCCAGATTCTATGAGTCTAGTCGCAGCCCTTAAGCGAGCTGCTATTGGAAGGGTGATCTCAGCATCAGCCAATCATGAAGAGCTTAAATGTACGCCCACCACGTGGGCACCCCTTGTGGGTTATATAAGTGGAACGACCCCACTGTTTGCCTCCGATGGCTCTTAGTCCTAACAGAACCAGTGGGGCCAGTGGCTTAAGGGCTGCGACTAGACTCATAGAATCTGGGGTTACAATACGTAACCAATGTTCTATTTCGTCTAGTCTTAGCCCTTAAGCGAGCTGCTATAGGAATAATGCGCAGCTGGATGGGTTTACGCCACACTGGTTAGCTCAACCAATGGACACACCCAACAAGTCTCCTTTTAGTGAGGGTCGCTCAGCCTCAGCCCAGGGCTTAAAAGGCTGACGCAGCCAGAGATAAGAGTGAGGCCCCCACTAAAAAATATCATCCACAAGAGGATGAAATTCATTCAAGTAAGGCTGATGTGGTGCCATAATGCATTCACTCAGCCTGCTGAGGTCCAAGCACTGAACGAGTGATGGATCCTGAAGACACATCTCGTAAATAATAACGAGTAAAGGAACAGGGTGAAGCCCATGAAGCAGCCTGACAAATGACTTCCATTGACACACCACTGTGGGGTGCCATAGAAGAGGAAATCCCTCTGGCTGAGTGAGCCCTGAGTGTCTCAGGGGGATCCCGCCCTGCTGATGTGTAAGCGTGAAATGGCGTCACATAGCCAGAGTCAAAGGCGCTGGGCCAACAGCGCTTGCCCAAGGGAAGACTCCCTGTAGTGCACAAACATGCTTTGTGAGCGGCGAATCCCTGAAGTGCGTGACACATAGCGTGCGAGATGGGAAGTCGCCTCCTCATCAGAATTATGGGGAGGAGGAAAAAGTTCAGCCAATGAAAATTGACCTGGATTTGAAGGAAGTATTAATGTTTTTGGGCACAAAGGCTGGGGCATAAAACAGCAGACCCTCCATCTTCCCGGATCCTGAGGCATGCGGGAGCCACTGAGAGGGCGAGTTAGGTCGCTCGCTCTCTTGACTGATGCCAGTGCCAGCAGCAAGGCAGTTGTGACAGGAACTTGAGTGAGACCTGGTCCAAGGGTTCAAATGGGGCCTCAAATAAGCCACGCAGAACCACCGTTAGATCCCACTGGGGAACTAGTGGGCGGGACACAGGCCTGTTCCTTCTGACACCTTTTAGAAAACGTTTTGTGAGGGGATGACTGAAAACAGACCCATCACCAAAATCCTGGTGACAGGATGAGATAGCTGCAGCATGTTTTAATAGTGCTGAATGCGAGGCCCCTGTCCATCAGTATCTGTAGAAACGATAGGACATCCGCCAGCTGGCAGGAGAGCGCTTGAAAATTCCGCTCTGTGCACCATTTCTGGAAAGCTGCCCATTTAGCAGCATAAGATGTGATGGTGCACCCGCGCACTCTGAATCGTGGTGACCACATCATGCGGCAGCCCAGAAACAAACCCCTAAGCGTGACCGCTCAGTGGCCAGACTTACAGGCGTTGGCCTATTTCTGGAGGATGTTTGATTATCCCATCCGCCTGGGGAGGGGCGTCCTCCCTTCGCGGGAGTCTCCACGGGGAGCCGGACAGTAGCGCTTGCAGGTCCGGAAACCATGACGCGGACAGGCGTCTGGGAGCCACCAGAATTACCGAGAGCTGTTCTGACCAAACTCGGTCCAGGAGACGGGGAATCAGAGGGACTGGTGGAAACGCATACAGGAGCGTTCGAGGCCAGGGCTGGTGTGAGAAGGCGTCCGCCCCAAACGGGGGTTGGTCCCGGGGACTCAGGGAAAACCACAGGCGACACTGAGCGTTTTCGCGAGCCGTGAACAGCTCCACAGACAGTTCCCCGAACTTTATCCAGATGTGCGGAATGCAGACGCCAGTCGGAGTCACGGGGACCCCTCTCGACAGGATGTCTGCCGCTACATTTAGGATCCCCAGAATGTAGGTGGCACAGCAGGTGGACATGTGCCCAACACAGTAAACCTGTGGCTACGCGCAATAGTGGGAGGGATCGAACTCCCCTTTGGCGATTTATGTAGGCTGTCGCCACCTGGCTGTCTGTGTGAACTTCGACATGACGGCCATCGAGAAGGGCAGCAAAGTGTCTGAGCGCATTCCTCACTGTCATAAGCTCCAACACATTTATGTGATCGTGCGTGTGGGAGGGCCAGCGATCTGCCGCCGTATGGGACAAGCACGTGCCCCCCACCCCAGACAGTGACGCATCCGTAAACACAGATACGTGTGACGTAGGACTTCCGATGGGGACCCCGCGTGAGAGGATGCAGGGGTTCCCCCAGTGAGCGAGGCCCCCGCCCACTGAGGGGGGAACCCTCAACATACGTCTCTTCTGACGTATCGGGTGTACCCGGAGGCGGATGAGCGTTGCAGGCGCCTCGAGCGCAACAACCCTAGTAGCACCGCCGAGTGGGCTGCAGCCATCATGCCCAGAAGTCTCATGACTAACAGGGCTCTCACGATCTTGCGGGGTTGCACGCGGGAGATCACCGTGGTGAGATCTGCCGCTCTCACGGGCGACAAACGTGCTCTCATTAGGGAGGCGTTCAGCTCCACCCCGAGAAACACAATCGACTGGGATGGAGTTCTTCCCCCAGTTTATAGAAAACCTCAGGGTTGACAGATGCTCTGTTAATTTCCTGGTTTGCTCTGACGCCTCGTCCTCGGACCAGGCGCATCGGAGCAGATCGTCCCAGTAAAATAAAACCCTCGTTCCCGCCGTGCGCAGTGGCTGCAGCGCGGTCTCCAGACATTTGGAGAAAGTGTGCTGGGCTAGCGAGTAGCCGAAAGGGAGGCATTCGTGCGCGCGTTTCGACAGCGGACGTGTGCTCGAGGTCACGTGAGGATTGGGTTCGCGCCCTTACCGCCGTCACTTGTACCAGAGAACTGGGAGCGACCCATGGAGGGCTGTGCTCGAAAGGGCGAGTGTGAAACAGCTGGAAGAGGCTGATCCGCACCGCAGAGCATGGAGTCCAAGGATGAAGGACGAGTGGGAGCCGGGCCCGTGCATGGGAACGACAAAGTGCCAGCGGATGGAGCCGCGCAACGTGCGCGCTTTGCGCGTGGTCGCGACAGTGCCATGACATCCCGTCCCACCCAACGTTGTGGGGGGAAGCGGGATGAGTCGGGCCTGGCCGTAGGCTGGGGGCGGTGCGCAAATGGAGCGCACCCTTACAGCAAGCCGTGTAACATGACCGAGTCAGACTGTGTGAACATGCAGATGTGCTGCAGTGCTTGGTGCGGGGAACATCATGTGTGAGGATTCGGCAGAAGGTTCTGCAGAGGACTGTAGGACTGTGCTCTCGATGTGACGTTTTTTGGGTTTTATTTCAAAACCAAAATCATTCACAGAGTTAACATTAGTCATAAGCACACACATTCCCCCAACGAGTCGTTTTCGTGGTTGTTTTCAGCGAGATTCCTGTGACTGAGACTGCCAAGGCTGTGTCTGCTGGCTCATTCGGAACCATTGGCCGCCAACTCCCTGGTCCCGCCTCAGTGGGAGGCCGGCTCTGCGGGGCTGGCCATGCAGCTGGGCACCTGGAGTTTCCTCGCCGTTCGTCCCATCCTCTGGGGGAACGGCCGGAGTGCGAGGCTGACCGAGAGTGGACCAGGTCTCGCACCGTGGCTGAAAGTTCAGCCGCCGTCTGAGCCCTCTCGATGACGCTTGTAAGATGGGGACCAAACAGAACGTCAGGGGTGATGGGGCCTTCCAGCATCTCCCTGTGCAGGTGTTCAGGAATGGAGGGCAGGGCCTTGAGCCACAAGGCCCGCTGGATAAGGGTCTGCCAGGCAGCAATACGAGCAGAACCGGTGAGTACAGCCACGCACAGATTGAGGATGGCATCAGCAGTTTTAGTAATGATGGTTTCTGACTCGACAGGAGCTTCAACCTCCTCCACCATTTTGGGAACGCCAAAGGCGAGAAGGCGATGTTATTTCCTGCAGCGCCGGTCTGGAAGGCGCACTGGTGTGCGCGATCGGCGAGCCGCCTCAGCAGCTGGTCATGCTTAGAAGAGGGAACTGCTCGCGGTCCAACGAGGTGGTTCTTGGCCTCGACGCCACACAGCGAAGCCAAGTCCGGCTCCAGTGAGGGAACGGATGGCCAGCCCAGGTCGGAGAAGCCCTCGACCTTGGTAATGGGCACATATGTGGAAATTGGCGCCTTGAACCCGGCAGGCTCGGAGAAGGCGGCGGACCAGCAGCTCATGGCAGCGGGGAAGCATGGCCAGACGGGGTCTGGACAGCGCGTCTGCGTCGCCCCAAAAATTCCCGTCAATTCATCTGCCTCAGGCGGAGCCGGTTCTGGAACGGCTAGCCCCTTGCGGGCCGCAGCCGCGGAGATGATGGTGGGCAGCTCCTGGAGCAGTGCTCTAACTGCTGGCAGGGAGGAGCGAGAAGCCACTGGGGCAGAAGGACCCGCTGAGCGAGGCTTGTCGACCTCCGTGTTGTACAGGAGGGAAGAAGGGCTATGGCAGCCAGCCTCGCGGTCGACCTCCGTGTTGTACAGGAGGGAAGAAGAGCTATGGCAGCCAGCCTTGCGGTCGACCTCCGTGTTGTACCGGAGGGAAAAAGGGCTATGGCAGCCAGCTTCGTCGTACTCCTTGCTGTCGATGACATCGTCCAGTCGGTAGGAGCCAGCCGGCTCCTGGCCGACGTTGAAGAACTGTAACGCTTTGTCCAGCGAGTACATGCCAGCCACCGGAATTTCCTCGTCGGTGGTGGGGGTGAAGTACTCGACCCGGCGGACCTTTTCAGCCACGGGCAGAGCGGTACAAAACGGGCACGAGGCCTGGGGGTCAAGGCCAGGCCAGCGTGGTGAGCCCCGAGACAGACCTCACACTTGGCGTGCAGGTCGCAGCTGGAGATGGAGCCCGTCTGGCAGGCCGGGCAGATCCTGGCGTCGCTGGACATGGTCGGTGAGTAGATTTTTCTTGTATAATTGCTCTTAAAGTGCATGTCAAGTGTGCCTCAGAGTCTTACCCCACCCACGTATCAATTTTGAAAACTGCAACATTAGTAGGCGTTGCCTGGAGGACCGAGAGGGCGGAGCCGTGGCAGTGACGAAGAGACGGCTAACTAGATGAAGCTAGCTCCCTTCACTCTGAGCAGTCATTAGAAGTGGAGGATGTTTCTCCCCCTCCTTACCCAGACACTCGAGAAGAAAGGGACCAAGTCTATTTGGAGGAGACAACCGGACATGAGCCTTATTGTTTTGAGCTTGTGAGTTGCCTGAAATTACTGGAACCGACCCAACAGACCCATCTCTGAACGTAAGTAGCCGTTAGCCATAGCATTGGATTAGCTGCAGGGTTTGTCTCCATGGCCCTAAAAAGCTAGTATTCAGCATGTTTTAGAGATTTATCTGCATCAACACACCTGGTTTTAATCAGCAACAAACAGCTGAGCTGCTTAACAGCTTATCTAACCTGTTAAAGCAGGAAAATCCACTGAAACGTGCTGGATAGCAGCTCTCCAGGAGATCTGGGCTCAAGCTAGTCTGCTGCATAAAGTTATGAAAATATACCATGAGAAAATTATTCTGTAATGTGTTCAGCCCATTAAAACTGCCCTGATTTCATTATTTATTTACTGATACTAGCTGCTCTTGGTTGCAGGTGATCCTCTGGTGTCTGCAGCTGGTCTCCTGCTGATGTCGTCGGGATCAGGAACTTCCAGAAGAATGTGCCTTTCAATGACTCTTTCCACCTTATTTGTTATATTAATTAAATAAATCTCAATTTATATATTTCCTGTTTTTGTTCATGTCCATAAATACTTAAACATGCTTGAAATTAAAACGAGCTTTTAACAGTGAGGTGCTAGTTTAGTTAATCACAATAGAGCTAGTTAAACATGCGACAATGTGATAATTCAATTAATGTAATTTATAAATATCCATTAAAATATCAAAACTGGAATCAAAATGAGATATTTGGCAGCACAAAAAACTTGTCAAACACAATATTTATTATAATAATTGTAGGCAGACAGGAGACAGAGCTGATGGAGGTTCTCAGTCATCGAAGGATGGCTGAAGGCTTTCCAGGAACAGGAGATGTGGTGTTGTCTCTTCTCTCTCTATTCTGCCAGATGAGCTGATAGGTTACAGGTGTGTGAGGACATCCTCATGCTGTCATAACCAGATGACAGGAGTTATCAGGTGATCAGCCAGGCTAATGATGAGATGCAGAAAGAAAACAAATCATGCAGAAAGAAAACAAATCCAGGACAGTGTACAATAATAAAAATAATATGTGGTGTTGCTTACCTTATGTGCTCTTATAGAGTTATTAACGTGTGCCTGCCTCATGGTGTAGAGTCCATATTTTGCTGAGTGTCCTGCAGTAATGCAGGTTATTAGTTAATTTACTTTTGATAGCAAAAACAAAATATTTAATTTAAAAGTTATTTACCAGGTGAATCAGCTCACACGTCACCACCTGGTGGTGACCACCAAGTGTCACAGGGCCAGAATCAGTAGCCTCCTTCATGATGTAATCACATACTTATTTAATTGTTAATATCTTAAAAATTCAGAAATGTTTTAATTTTTTTTTACCTTGAACAGTTCACTGAGCTTGCACTGTCACTGAGGTGGAAGCTGGAATCAACAGCAGACACCTCACACCGTGGTCTTTTCAGGAGGTGTGGATGCTCTGGGACCTTCTGGAAGATGAATTTCTGTCATGGTCCCTGTGTCACAAGACACTGAGGCTGTGAGCTCTATAAAAACAAAGAAGCAGCACATTTATAAATGTTTAAAAGAGCATAAAATCACTTGTAACAATCTGTAAAACAAATTAAAACTAGAAGGTAATAAAATGTTTACATAGAAGATTATTAAAAATAATTCACCTTTGCTACGGGTAACACCACGTCAGCCTGGACAAGTGCATTCTTGCAGATTACTAAATCAGTCTGACAGCCAGTGTCTTGGGTAGATTTAGCCTGAAAAAAAATAGAAGCACATTGATGTTTATAAAGTCAGATAAAATACAAAAGAAACTGTCCCATATAGGCGCTTTATAACATTCCTAGTGTGTGATGTTATTATAAAGTAAAAGTCAGTCACATATGATGTGGAGACCCTGAAATGCGACCTCCTGAACAGAATTCCTCACGGAACCGGGTCACGCTGTGCTAGATTTCACGCTGTAATGCTGTCTGTCAACTAGTGCTGCGTCAGTTTAGAGTCACTGTTGCTGAATTACCGACTGACACAAAAATAAACCCGAATTTTCTCTGAGCCTGACAGTCATGTGGACCGTTTTGTCGGCCAGGGCTTCGAGATATGTTCCGATTCGCCGCTGATTCTAACCTTACATCCCGTTCCACATTTTGTGAACTTGACAAAATAGCCCGAAGGCAGTGCAGACTGATATTAGCTAAATGGAGTGAACCACGTCTCTCAAACTTTGCATTTAGGTAGGAAATTGTCTTTAGAAGATGTTAAAACTTTTATTTAGCTTACTCACCTCAGACTGTAGCCCGTCATGGTGGGGGAGCAGAGTCGGTGGGCTGCATCTAAATCGCGGAAGAGCCATGGTGGGCACAGCCTCCCTCTTGGAACGGAGACGTGCAGAATCGCGGGTAAAATGCTGGTTGCAAACTACAGCACCAGGCGGGAGCTGAATCTTTTCCAGACACGCAACCACTGGCGCCTAATTTCTAAGTCCAGCGGAAAGGAGTGCAACCCGACAGAGCTCCGCAACCATACTACACTACACCATCTCACCATGCTAACACGATATGGAGCACTAAACCCGAACTACTTTCCTAATTACACTAACAGCCAAACAGTAACTAAACTACAATATCCAACAGCCAAGCTAACACTAAATAAGTATGTATAACACTAAAAGCTATGCTAAAGACTAGGATATGCTAATGCTATATGCTAATGCTGAACTACGGCTAGCCTCCTACACTCTCATGCAAATCCAACTCCCAACTCGCCACAAGGCGTGGCCGAGACTCCCGATGCTTTTATAACGTTGACACAGAGCTGCTACGTAGTACTCTACTGGATTACGTAGTATCTTACTCTTTAGCCATTGGCTAAAATTTATTCAAAATGAGTCAAATTCTATGTTTTAAGCTGAAGGTGGAGCTATACTGTGGTATTTAGGCAGAATTTTTAATTTTTTAAGAAAATGCACCAAAATGCTAAAATAATGAATACACACATTTAAAACACTATTAGACACTCATTTATACAGTTCATCAGCAAAAAAAAGTTAATTTAGACGTTACTTGCTCTTTAAAGGAAGCTCTTAAGCTTGGCGTGAAGAGAAAACTGAGGCGAACAGTGGGGTCGTTCCACTTATATAACCCACAAGGGGTGCCCACGTGGTGGGCGTACATTTAAGCTCTTCATTGGCTGATGCTGAGATCACCCTTCCAATAGCAGCTCGCTTAAGGGCTAAGACTAGACGAAATAGAACTAAATAATCAGACATGATGTCTCATCTGCTGCTTTTCTAAACTTGCAAAAAGTAACAAAACCATTTGAAAGCCACTATTTGTGGATTCTCTGAAAGTTTCCATGGAGTGTGTGACAACTTATTTTTTCATTGATCCTATCGTCTAATCTCACAGCTGAAACAAGCATCCTTAATAATCTGTGCACAGGAAGCTTACCGATGCTGTAGTAAAACAAAAGGTATAATAATTTCTTATTAATAAAACCTTTTTGCAGCACTAAAGCAGAAAATGACATTTTGTAATAAATATGCTAAATATTTACACATTAATTGTTTTAGAGCCCTTTTATTGGCAGAATCTGATATTAATTTAGTTCTTACAAAAAATGGGTCCCAACATGGTTTGTGTGGCGTTGCCATAGTGTGACGTCATAGGCACAGATCCCCTGTCCTCTTTTTTGGAAATGGAAATATGGTCACCCTATAATAAACAAACTGTCCACCCGAGCTTTTGCACTGCACAGAGACGCTTCGCTGCCTATGACTTTGAACGTCAGTTGAGAGCGGTTGAGAGTCAATCTCATGCAGACTGACCAATGAAGAGAGGGCCTCAAGTTAAGAACCTCTCCTCATTGGTCAATCCACACGAGGTGGGTCAAAGGTTGGGCTGCATGGTGGCGCAGTTGTTAGCACTGTTGCCTTGCAGCACGGAGGTCGCAGGTTCGAAACTCGGCTGTGGCCTTTCTGCGTGGAGTTGCGTGTTCTCCCCATGCATGCGTGGGTTTCCTCCGGGTACTCCGGTTTCTCCCACAGATCACAACATGCCCTATAGGTTATAAATTGTAAGTCGCTTTGGATAAAAGCATCTGCTAAGTAAATAAGCATAAACATAAACATACCCTGAGCGGGTTACGTGATGTCAGGCATTCAAGTATTGAGTATATTTACTGCATATTACAGTAAAATATTCTGTATGTGACCATATTATGGTGATCCTTGGGTCGTGATGATGGGGCCCTTTAATATTGTTGCCCAGGGTACAACAAAGTGTTAATCTGGCCCTACCTATAACCCAGTTGGTTTTGTTTTAATTCAATTCAAAATATTTTCTGCCATTTTCTCTGTCTAGAGCCAAAGCGCGTTCCTCCTCCAGTATCACCGAAGCCTCGCGGGCCTCCGACAGCTCCCAAACCCGGCAAAGCTGTAGCGTCTCCAGTTACCATGAGCCCGGCTGCAGCCAGTCCCACCTCGGCCCCTAAGCCTTCCTCTGTAGCCCCTCTTCCAGCTGTTGACACCCCCTCCGGCCCCTGTCTGTCTCCGGGACTCCCTCCTACTTCCCCGTCTCCAGCTCAGAGTCCCTCCACTCCGTCGCCTCACCCCGTCAAACCTCCTCGCTCCTCCATCGCTGGCCTCACTATTGACCTCCTGGGAGGAAGGGAGGTGGAGGAGGAAGAGGAGGAGGGGAGGAGAGAGAAGGAGGCAGAACCCGAGGAAGCCTTTAAGGAGGGATGGAGCGAAGGAGGAGATGGTGGGTCACGTGGAGGAAGGGGAGAAAGAGGGAGGAATTCAGAATCGCTTGGAGTTGACCAGCGCCTCCTTGGCTGCAGCTCTGCAGGCTGTAGAGCACAAAATAAAGGAGGAGGACAAGCCAAATGAGTGAGTATGAAGTCATGCTAGAGAGTAGAATCAAATAGAATCCTCTACATAGGATGTCCGGGTAAATAAAACACATCACATTATCTTTTTGTTTTCTGAAATAAACAAGTCTAATATGAAATTTCAGAAATTAGGTCTGGATGAGGGGCAAAAATCTAGAAAATCATCTTTACTTCCAGATTTCCCCCTTTATATTACCTAAAACTAAAAAACTCAAATGAAGAAAACAGTCATTGTCCAGATAGTCTAATCGATTTTTACTTTCTTTATGAAGCTCCATGGCAGCCATGACACCTAATAAAAACATGATTTCTCATGTACTTTACTGGTCTTTGTAAAACGTCATTCTCCTATAAAATGAAAACAATTGTAAAACATGAGTTTTTTAAGTATAAACAATAAACAAAAAATCATGATTTATATTATTATTTTGGGATTTATCATTACTTTTTGTTGATCTTTACAATTAGTCGACTCTATTGTATGTTTCTGAGTTTGTCAGGTGTGTGTGTGTGTGTGTGTGTGTGTGTGTGTGTGTGTGTGTGTGTGTGTGTGTGTGTGTGTGTGTGAAAATAGTGAATGTCACCCATAAACTGAATCTTAAAGCTGCTTTCCATCAGTGGAGGAACTCACCTCCACACTTGACTCATTGATTCTGTCAGCATGTTTATCGAAGCCTCAATAAAAGCTAATTATTCCATTTTTCTTTTTCAAAATTTTCCAGCCAAAAAGGAACCGTCTCTATCCTGGATGACATCGGCAGCATGTTTGACGACTTGGCAGACCAACTGGATGCAATGCTCGACTGATCTCCAGCCCCCCTCCCCCTGACCCATCCCTCATGACATGTAGGTGTGTGAGAAGACGGCGCTCCCAAGACTAAATGCTGGCGCTTTGGGGAGCTCGTGTTTGAGCGTCTGGCCCTCCCATGTTTAGTGCTTCCTGAGTAGCCTTGAAGAGGGAGTCCTCTTTATCTGGTGCAGTAGCTCTGGCTCCTTCTCCTGATGCGAGGAAGCTGCTCCCACACAACCTCTGACCTCTGCAGCCCAGCGCGTTACCTCCACCCAGCCTCAGACTGCTGCGTGGACCGAGAAGCACAATAATTCATCTCTACACAAAAAAGGCTGGCTTAGACAAACTTTCGGGTGCAGTCTTAAGAAACTAAGCACACTAATTGTCTCAAAGGCAAGTAGACGGAGAGATGAACAAACACGACACGCTCTGATGAGGATTTTTAAAAGCACACTGAAACACAGACCGCTCTCTTTGCGTCCGTCTCTCCTCTAAAATATCAAAAGGATTCATTTTTCCAGATGCGTCGTAGCCTCCGTTTCTCCTCTGTACGAGTGGAGGCCAATGGTTCGCTGGACTTCCTGACCCGCGTGTCGTCTCTTCTCACGTTGTTGTTGGTGCTCTTGCTGTTATTGTTGGTGTTGTTGTTTCGAGCGTGTGCGTAGTCCCTGCTTTTTGCTCATGTCAGTGTCCTCCTGCTCGTACAGTACGTAGTTATGCTAAGGATCAGACCAGCTATGAATTCTTAAGACACTTGCACATAAATCAGATCGCCGGTGTTCATCTCTACACATGAAGGTTTTATGCTTGATGATAATAAGAGACCAACACACGTGAGGTACAACCAGTGGCGGTTCTACATGGAATTACTCCCCGGGCGAGGCCCCCTTTGAAACCCCCCCCCCACACACACACACACACACACACCCCACCACCACCACGCCACCTGCATGAACACACGCATTTTTTCTACAAACAGGCATGTTTTATTAGAACGACTATTGAACATTCATTTTTCTAAGTTGCACATATTTACTAGCCTGGCCTCCATTGACGGCTCTCGGTTGTGGGGCGGGTTCTACCGTTGTCTTTCAAATGATCTCCGCATTCCACTGGACAATGAATGTGACATACTCTTGTTTCACTCTGTTGCATCATCCCACCCACCAGGCATATAGAGTGCCCTGATTGGCCCACAAAGTGGATAAAGCTCTGTGATTTGTTCACTAAGCAGATAGAGCACTATGATTGTTTCACCATTATGGACCAATCACAGCTCTTTATGTGTTTGAAACCCCTCTAGAGAGTTGTGATTGGCTAGCCAGAGTCCTGGTAGGAGCTGCGGAGGTTCCAATGGAGCATGCCTAGACCAAACTTTGTAAAGCAAGAATTTGGTCTAGTTCACTAGGCTACATATTTACATTAATTACTATGAAGTTGTCAGAATGTAAAGCAATATACATTATATACTGTATCAAAAAATATAGAATCAAATATACAAAAACAAACAATAACTAAATATTAAGAATATATGAACATAATAGATAATAAATATTCTTAATAGCAAAAATATTTCACACATAAC
This sequence comes from Nothobranchius furzeri, assembly GCF_043380555.1. Classification (NCBI taxonomy): domain Eukaryota; kingdom Metazoa; phylum Chordata; class Actinopteri; order Cyprinodontiformes; family Nothobranchiidae; genus Nothobranchius; species Nothobranchius furzeri. Next base: position 27,875,877 of record NC_091752.1, on the reverse strand, counting down.
AAACTAATGATAATCACTACAGCATTGCACTTAGAACAGAAAACACAAACTAAAATTAAAACCTAACCTTGATGCAAAGTCATCAATAATGTCATCATATGAAATCTGCTCCCCTACGGAGTGATTGATACTAATCAGAGCCAGGTTAGTGAGATGCCCCTGAAACATAGTTGACCTCAGGTATGACTTGATCAAGTTTTGAAAAGCTCCTCTCAGCTTGAGCCACAGTGACTGGCAGAGCAGTCCAAAAGTTGGGTAGATCTCCAATAGATCTTTATCATGATCCTTAATATTTTAGAATTACCTCTGTAATTGTAATTTAAACTGACAAAAAAAAAACTGTAGACTACCAAAAATGCCAACTTTTGCAGAACAAATCATGTAAAAGTAATCAGTGCAGCCATCTGCAATAAATAAACAGGATAGTTAGTGGTGACTGGGGAGTTTTCTTCTATTCAATTCAAGTTTATTTATATAGCGCCAAATCATGACAAGAGTCGTCTCAAGGCATTTCACATAATAAACATTCCAATTCAGGTCAGTTCATTGAGCCAATCAGAAAAAATGTTTCCTATATAAGGAACCCAGCAAACTGCATCAAGTCACTGACTAGTGTCAATGACTTTACAGCAATCCTCCTACTAAGCAAGCATAAAGCGACAGTGGAGAGGAAAACTCCCTTTTAACAGGAAGAAACCTCCAGAGAATCCTGGCTCGGTATAAACAGCCATCCTCCACGACTCACTGGGGATGGAGAACACACACACACACACACACACACACACACACACACACACACACACACACACACACACACACACACACACACACACACACACACACACACACACACACACACACACACACACACACACACACACACACACACACACACACACACACACAAAGACAAAGTAATGTGTCTATAGTTATATTGTGATTTCTTAGTAAATATTCTATTTGGTGAGAGATGAGCTTTATTGTATTTATCCTAGTGGATCTATAATTAAACAGATAAACTAGTAGTAGCACATCCACTGTCAAGGAAAGCAAAAAGTTATTATCAGGAGAGGGAGAAAGTTTAAGTGGTTAGCAGCAGTGTGCTAGACAATAGCCCCCTCCATGAGGCCACCACAGCTCAGCAGAACATTGTTGTAGCTTCTTCTGGGGAGAAAAACAGATAGAAAATAAAGTTAACAGCTGAAATTGCAGAAAATAATACAGTTAAAGAGCAGATTGTGGAAGAAAGCAGTAGAATGTGAAAAGTGGTCAGTGTATCTTCCAGCAGTCTAAAGCCTGGTTTATGCTTCTCCATCAGCTCTGCAAGGGATAGATACGCACGGATTGACGGAAGCGTTTTGCTCTCGTGCTTCTCCGTCTCCTGGAGAGTGTTGCAAAGCAATTGCCAGGCAGGACAACAGAGGTTGCAGCGCTGTTCTGTGGTATCCTGTCATGTATCGGTCCAAGATCGTGTGTTTATATTGTGTTTTTGGGTATATAAGAGACTTTTAACACGGACATATTTGTCTCTCATTCTCCCACCTCTTCATGCGCTCCCCACCTCTAAACCCACGTTTCCTGTCATTTCCGTCCACAAATAAAACGCTTGCTGCGCATCTTTTCACTCCTCCAGTCACGGGATTTAAACGTTCATATTTTTAGAGTTTTTTCGCGAGGTATTCTTCAACCTTCTCCATGTCTGCCGCTAGTTAAACTTGGCTCTCTTTGCAATGGTGGCGCTGTAAACAACAGCTGCGTCCTGACCAATCACAAGCTTGCGTAATCCGTCTCGTTCGACGGATGTTTAAAAAAGTGGGCTCGACTCCGTACGTACTTGCGTGCCTTCCGAAGCCCTACGCAAGGACAGATAATGGCGTTGCGTGTCTCCGCACTGACGCAGACGGAGAAGCATAAATCAGGCTTAAGCCTATAGCAGCATAACTACAGAGATAACTCATGATAATCTATCCTATTTAGATGGAGGCATGTTGGAGTCAGGACAAGGGAGAGCCGTCTTTACCGACTGTACACTCCACCTCCCTCTACTCCCCCACTTGTCCAGATTTAGGCTAACATCAGATTTTAACCATAGGCCCTATCAAATAAAAATGTTTTAAGCCTAGTCTTAAAAGTAGACAAAGTGTCTGCCTCATGGACTAAGGCTGGGAGCTGGTTCCACAGGAGAGGAGCCTGATAACTAAAAGATCTGCCTCCCATCCTAATTTTAGATATTCTGGGAACCACCAGTAGACCTGCAGTCTGAGAGCGAAATGCTCGGTTAGGAACGTATGGAACAATCAGATCACTGATGTATGATGGAGCTTGATTATTAAGAGCTTTTTATGTGAGAAGAAGGATCTTAAAATCTATTCTGAATTTAACAGGTAGCCAATGTAGGGAAGCTAAGACAGGAGAGATATAATCTCTCTTTTTAATTCTCATCAGAACTCTAGCTGCAGCATTTTGGACAAGCTGAAGACTTTTAACTACATTCTGTGGACTTCCTGAGAGTAATGAATTACAGTAATCCAGTCTTGATGTAATAAATGCATGAACTAGTTTTTCAGCATCACTCCTGGAAAGGATGCTTCTAATCTTAGCAATATTCCAAAGGTGCATGGAAAAAGGAAATCCTACAAACCTGTTTAACCTGGGATTTGAATGTCATGGTCAAAGATAACACCAAGGTTCCTTACTTTGTTCTCGGAGATTAATGTAATGCCATTCAGGTCAGGTGATTGGCTAAGCAATTTCCTTTTCTGGATTTATGGTCCAAAGATGAGAACTTCCGTCTTGTCTTGATTTAAAAGCAAAAAGTTTAGTCATCCAATTTTTTATGTCCTCAAGACAAGCCTGTAATCTACCCAACCGATTAGGTTCATCAGGGTTAATGGATAAATATAACTGAGTATCGTCAGCATAACAGTGGACGTTTATCCCATGCTGTCTAATGATTTTACCAATTGGGAGCATATATATAGTAAAAAGAATTGGTCCAAGCACTGAACCCTGTGGTACTCCACAAGTAACCCTGGAGTATGAAGACGATTTGTCATGTACATTTACAAAATGAAATCTGTCAGACAGGTAGGATTTAAACCAGCCTAGCGCTGTTCCTTTGATCCCTACAACATGTTCAAGTCTTTCTAAAAGAACATTGTGATCAACTGTGTCAAAGGTAGCACTGAGATCTAACAAGACTAGAACAGACACAAGATTCTTATCCGAGGCCATGAGAATATCATTTGTAACTCTCACTAACGCAGTTTCAGTGCTGTGATACTCTCTAAAACCAGACTGAAATTCCTCAAACAGAGCATTAGTGTTTAAATGCTCATATACTTGGATGGCCACTATTTTGTCCAGGACTATGGATAAAAATGGAAGGTTAGATATTGATCTATAATTCATTGGGTCATCTGGATCCAGAGAAGGCTTCTTAAGTGAAGGTTTGATTACAGCAACCTTAAAATCTTGTGGTACATATCCATTTACTAAGGATATATTTATTATATGTAGAATGGGGGCAGTAACCAAAGGAAATGCTTCTTTAAATAATATGGTTGGGATTGGATCCAAAACGCAAGTTGAAGGTTTACACTGCAAAAATTTGCCATCTTAAAATAAGCTAAAAAAGTTGAATTTAGTCTAAATGACCTTAAATTAAGTGAAATAATCTGCCAGTGCAGCAAGATAATTGCACTTGGTAAGACTTCTTGAAATAAGAAAAAATATCTACACTTTAGACAAGTGACAGATTTCTTAATACAAGTAGTGAAACACTAATTTCAAGTGCAAAATTAAATAAAATTAACTCAAAACTAGCCTGTTGGTGCTTTTTTCAGTTTTTTATCCCTCTCATGTTGAGATGAACAATCTTGGAACAAGCAACTGTACAAGATTAATCTTCTGCAATCAAGAATCATTAATAGGTTTTGTTTTAAATCAAGACAAAGAATTTATAATAAAAGAAATTAGGCACAGGGTGTAATAAACAACTTTTATTTGAAATTTCTTTTCAAATGTCAAAAATTTTTCCAAACATCGCACAGATCAACGACTTTCTTAACAAATCTTAATTTTAAGCGTATTGTTTTGTATTCCTCTAACACATGAAGAACCTCAACATTTCATATACTAAAACTTTGTTTTAAGATGAACATTTTAGACACAGATTTTTTTTTTGGTAACGTATACAGTGTCAGGAAGAATCTAACAAAAAAAATTAAGAATGTAGTTGTAAATGTCTACATCACAACCTCTAAATGTTGGGTAAGAACTTTTCTGAACAAACATGACAGTCTAGCTTGGACAGTGCTACTTCTAACAAAAACTTTTTCACTCTGCCATGGCTTTTTTGTATGAGCCTGTGGTGTCTTGCTCATGGATATTGTCCTTTAAAACTTCAGTCTGAATGACAGACAGAAGGGTTGCCACACACTCTGGATAAGTGAGATGCAGGGTGTAGCAGTATGCCATTAGATACAGCAAACCTTGACCGAGATCTTCTTTTGCAAATGTGGTGATGGGAGTGGTTTCCAGTGCCACAAGACAGGATGACCCATCAAACAGCAAAACCGGGCCCAAGAGGGATCTCTTCTGGAGGTACATGGCTGGATCTTCTGTTGGCTAAAGAAAAAGGACAAATTATTTCTTCATGGTAGAACAGAGAATCTGAAATGTTACTGGTGCAGTCCAACTACTTGAGACACAATTGCTGTCCCCACATGACTGACCATTTAATTTTAATTACTTAGAGACTCTGTCTAATACTAATTTTAATTACATTATATGAGAGAGAGAGAGAGAGAGAGAGAGAGAGAGAGAGAGAGAGAGAGAGAGAGAGAGAGAGAGAGAGAGAGAGAGAGAGAGAGAGAGAGAGAGAGAGAGAGAGAGAGAGAGAGAGAGAGAGAGAGAGAGAGAGAGGAAAAGTCCCCACCATCCTGTTTATTCTGCATCCTGCAGCACTACGGATCAGAACCGCTGCAGATACGAGTCACATTACTGCTACAAGTCAGCTCCACACACAGGAGCAGGAAGTACAGCAAGCCGTTGTAGTGAACATAATTTAAACTGTATTATTGCCAACCCGTACATAATAGACATGCCATCATTGCATTGTTAGCAGCAGAAATTAAATGTTGTTACCATTTCCAATACAAATGCATGTTAATGAAATACATTATATTTTACTGCATATATTTATGTGTCATTTAGACTAAGATGAGTGTTATTAATACAAACCTAAAACGTTACTGAAATGTGGGTCAAATATAGAAAAATATTTTAACTATAAATATCAGATGGTAAAAAGGAAATAAACACTAATCTAATGCATATTATTGAGCCTTTCATAAGAGTCTGTTATTTCAGCCTGATCATTTTGATGTTTTATTTCATATTTTTTAGCAGCAAACCAGTTTTGTTTCACTTGAAACGTTGTCAAATGAAATATTCAATTAATCCACAGAAGCTTAGATTCAAACACTTAACGATAACATATTTGGCTTTTAAAAAATTGAGGCAGTTGAATGCACAGAGTATGTGGTGGGGCATGGTCAGGATGGTACCACCTCTGCCTCAATTTGAGTCAGGAAAAACCCTGCATGTACAAAATAAAACCACTTGCAGACATTCAACAGATATGAGAAAACTAACCTGAAGGACATGAATTAATGCCTCACTGGCATGTCCCAGCTTCTTGGGGGGTACAGCTGGTGATGGGAAGAGCATGGGGAGTGCCCTGAACAGGGCTATGTTGTGTTTCACTGGAACACAGTAAATCAACTTTTAGTTCAACATTACTCTGCCTAAATCTGATTGACAGCTTCATCTTGAGTTCACAAATAATCCCGTGCCACCATTAACAGTCCTGTATTTATCGCGTCAGACCCGTGCCACAACCCGTGCACGCGCATTGGGTCCACAGCGCGCGTGTGAACGGGACTCGCGAGCGAAAAATATACATGGCGAGAGGTCATTTGTGCACTGAGAGGGAGCAAACTGTGTCTGTGAGCGCACAAGGATGTGCACAAGTGACAAACCTGCGTGCGCGCGTTGCCAACGAGCACACGGCAGAGGAAAACGTGAGCGCGCGGCAGCCTCTCTGCGCGCTCGGCAGCCTCTGCGCGCTCGGTTTCTAATTCCGCTCGCTCGGCTGTGAGGGCTTTTGGCACTCTGGAGGCGTGGCCTGTGGCAGATCTTCCCTGTCCTCTGATTGGTTAGTTCACCCCGCACTTTACTCTCTAGCTATCTATATAAAAAAAATCTGAGATTCAGCAGTTGCTGTCATAGCTCAGCTGGGAGAGCAGGTGACTCTCACTCTGGAGGATCCAGGTTCGAGTCCAGCCAAGGAACATAGAGTTGATGTCATATTATTCTTTCCTAATTCCTGTGATATTATTTTACAGTTGTGACCGTTCAACTGTCATTAAACGTCCGAATGTTTGCTGGGCAGTGTTTTAAAAAGTGCACATAAGCTAGATGGTTTTTACCAGGTAAAAATAGACTTGTGGGTGTAGGTATGTTCAAGTTTAAAAAGTTCTTGCCTCATTAATGTATTGTTTATTTTTTTCAGCATTTAATTGACAAATTATCCTTTCAAATAATTAATTGATGAGTTACATAATTGTCCATTTAGAATTGTTGAATGGACTGAGTAAAGTTTGGTGCACTTTATATATTTCAAAACATGTTTTTTTAATTTTAATTATGCATATAAATAATTTTAATGTTAATTTATTGAAATATTTCTATTTTTTCATTACCTCACCCTTGTTTTGACAAAAACAAGACCTTGCTGGATAATATCATGGAGAAACTATTTGTTCACAGTACATGGCTCAGTGAGGATCTGTGTACCAAAGGAGGAGATACTCAGAAATCTGTCTGCAGATTGTTACAACCCAGACTGGAAGTGGTGGGCTGTAATAAGAAAGGAGACCAAACAGAGGAGTGGGGGGTTCAACAACTGATTTATTTAACCACAGTAAGGATTTACTAAAGCAAGTTAGTGAACAGGTGGGAGCAGGACGACGGTGTCGGTCAGCCAGTCGCTGATTCCTTTCCGCGGTCCGCTGAAGAGCCGACCTCGTGGTGATCCAGGTGCGGCGGGCCCGACGAAGGAACTGAGGAGTGGTGATGGTGGCATCTGTATGAAGGGGGAACAGAGAGGGCTGATATCCGAGGGAGGACTCAAAGGGAGACTGACCTGTGGCGGAGGAGACATGGCTATTATGGGCATACTCGACCCAAGCCAAATGCTCTCCAGGTGGATGGGTTGGTGGCGCAGACGCAGCGAAGCATGGCACCCAACTCTTGGTTCATCCGCTCGCATTGTCCGTTGGTCTGCGGATGAAACCCCGAGGTCAGAGCCACCTGGGCTCCCAAGGCGGTGGCAAACTCCCTCCAGACACGAGACACGAACTGGGGGCCTCGGTCAGAGAGGATCTCTGTTGGGATCCCATGCAGACGAAAGACATGTTTAATTAAAAGCTGGGCCGTGCCGGCAGATGTAGGGAGAGCCTTTAACGGCACCAGATGACAGGCCTTGGAGAACCTGTCCACAACAGTTAAAATGACACTAAAACCATGCGAAGGTGGCAACCCACAAACAAAGTCCAAGGCAATATGGGACCAAGGACGGGACGGCACTGGTAGGGAACAGAGTAGGCCTGCTGGAGACTGATTGGTACCTTTTTGTTGGGCACAGACGTGGCAGGCCGATACATACTCCTTCACGTCTCTGTAGAGGGAGGGCCACCAGAAAGATCGCCTGATCAGAGCCACAGTACGTCCTATTCCAGGGTGGATTGAGAACCTCCCGGTGTGAGCCCAGTGAATAACCTTTCCTCGTAGTGCCTGGGGAACAAACAGTCTGTTGGAGGGTCCGTTACCTGGGCCAGGATCCACCTTAAGGGCCTCCAGGACCTGGTCTCTTATGGGCCATGTTACTCCAGCAACGATGCAGGAGGCAGGCAAGATGGTGCTAGGAGCCGTCTCATCTTCGGAGGAGTGCTGGCGAGACAGAGCGTCAGGCTTTGTGTTCTTTGATCCTGGTCTATAGGACAAAACAAAGTTAAAGCGGGAGAAGAACAAAGACCACCTATACTGTCGAGGGTTCAGTCTCTTTGCCTCCTTGAGATAGATCAGGTTTTTATGATCAGTCCAAATGATAAAAGGTAGTTCAGCCCCCTCCAGCCAATGTCTCCACTCCTCCAAAGCCAGTTTTACTGCCAGTAACTCCCTGTCCCCCACATCATACCTGCTCTCAGTGGGTGTCAAGCGCCGTGAGAAGAAGGCACACGGATGAAGTTTGTGGTCTTCAGGGGATACCTGAGAGAGGACTGCGCCAACCCCGGTGTCAGAGGCGTCCACCTCCACAGTGAACTGCTGCTTGGGGTCTGGTCTGGAGAGGACTGGGGCCTCGGTGAACCTCCTCTTCAGAGTCCTAAATGCAGCTTCGGCTTCTGGAGACCAGGAAAAGGGCTTAACAACAGAGGTTAAAGCTGTCAGGGGGGCTGCGGTCTGGCTGTAATTGCGGATAAACCGTCTGTAAAAGTTTGCAAAGCCAAGAAACCGCTGCAGTTGTTTCCTGGTGGCAGGGGTAGGCCACTCAGTCACTGCTTGGACCTTGTCTGGGTCCGCCCTCAGCCGTCCACTTTCTAGAACAAAACCAAGAAACTTAACTACTGAAACATGAAATTCACATTTCTCTGCTTTTACAAAAAGTCTGTTCTCCAACAGCCGTTGGAGTACCATCCGAACATGTTTCTGGTGTTGATCAATGGATCTAGAAAAAATCAAAATATCATCAAGATATACAGATACAAAGTCATTAATGTAGTCCCCCAAAACTGAGTTCACGAGTCTCTGAAACACCGCTGGAGCATTAGTGAGGCCAAAGGGCATCACCAAATATTCAAAGTGCCCCAGGGGTGTCTTAAAAGCTGTCTTCCATTCGTCACCTTGGCGGACTCTGACCAGGTGATATGCATTGCGAAGATCCAACCGCGTAAAAACGGTGGCATCTTGCACAGGTTCAAAGGTAGACGAAAGTAGAGGGAGCGGGTACTTGTCCTTCACCGTTATTTGATTTAAACCCCTGTAATCAATACAAGGGCGAAGCGACCCGTCCTTTTTGGCCACGAAGAAAAAACCAGCTCCCAGAGGCGAGGTGGATGGCCTGATTATGCCATTGGCCAAGGCCTCGGTGATGTATTTCCTCATACTGTCCTGTTCAGGTTTGGACAGACTGTAGAGGCGGCTGGTTGGGAGCGGAGCTCCTGGCAACAGGTCGATTCCAATGTCAAATGGACGGTGAGGTGGCAACGTGGCTGCTTGATCTCTACTGAATACTTGCTGTAAGTCATGGTACTCACTTGGTACCTGGGTCAGATTGGGCGGCTCCACAAGAGTCTTTTCTGAGTCCTTAGATCCAGAGGAAGCAGAGGTCAGGCAGGTAAGATGACACTCCGGACTCCAGGTCTCCACACGGCTTGATCTCCAGTCCAAACACGGGTTGTGTACCCTAAGCCAGGAAGGGCCTAGAACTACTTGGTTCTGCGGGGAGGGAAACACAAATAATGAGATCATCTCCGTGTGGTTACCTGAGACCTGGAGCTGGAGTGGTTGGGTCCGGTGGGTGATTGTGGCCAGGGGCCTCCCATCCAGGGAGGACACCGTTAAAGGTTCCGGCAGTGGATCAGTCGACAGTCCCCAATCCCGCACCAGTTGCGGGTCCACCAATGACTGTTCACATCCTGAGTCTACTAGAGCAGTTGTCTGGTGGCGACGACTGTTAACAGTCAAAGCACAGTCAATAAGAAAACGGGAGGTTTCTTTACCTGAATGACTGCCCACCAGAACTCCCGGAACTACTGGTGGGCACGCCCTTTTGACGCCGCAGGGCAGGTGTGCACCATGTGTCCTGGTTTCCCACAGTAAAGGCACAAACCTTTACTGTAACGATGTTGGCGCTCCTCCGGAGTAAGGTGGGTACGTCCCACCTGCATGGGCTCCTCGGGTGAGTCCAGAGGAGGAGACCTGTGGGATGGACGATGTGCTGCAGGTGGTGACAGATCCCTCAACGGTGTCTTCTGAAGCTCCCTATGTCTCTTGTCGATAGAGATGCATAATGAGATCAGTCCGTCCAGGGTTGATGGCTCGGGGCAAAGAGCCAGCTGGTTCCTTACCCGATCGTTCAGCGCTTCGATGAATGCTGCTTTAAGGGCATCGTCTCCCCATGATGTCATTGCAGCCAAGGTCCTAAACTCCAGAGACATGTCAGCCACTGACCTTCTTCCCTGCGAGAGGTGCAACAGTCTTTTTCTGATGTCAGTGGTGGTCTCTGAACTGCAAAACGTCAGTTTAAAATCCTCCAGAAAGTCTGGGTAAGAACCAGACAGGAAATTAGGATTTCTGCTCTTAGCCTCCGCCCACCGAAGCGCCTTGCCCCTAAGTAGTCCAACAATAAACGAGATCTTCATTGAGTCAGTAGGAAAAGACCTCGGGGAGTCTTCAAACGCTAGGCGGCACTGTAGCAGAAACCCAAAGCAATCCTCGAATTCACCGGAGAAGGTCGGACATTGCCGAGGAGGAGCCGAACGAAAGTGGGTGATTTCCGGAGAGCCGAGCGCCTCCGGTCCAGGTGAAACCACACCTCCCGAGGCGTGTGCGTGTGGTTCTGTTCCGAACGCCGGAGCGGCGGCTGTCGCTGGAGCGGGGACGGAACCCGAGGCTGTAGAGGAGAGCTGCTCCTGAAGCTGCTGCAGGACGGTCTCCAAACGTTGATAACGTTGGTTGGTGATATTCAGCTGCTCCATGAGGACGGGAAGTGTCTGCTCTTGTTGGGACATCCGGGTAGCCAGATCCGCGAGTGCTGATTCCGCTGGATTAGAGGTGTGGCCGGATGATTCTGTCATGGCTCGAGGTAAGTGTCTAACCCAAGACATGCAGAATCAGCACACGTAGTCCAAAGCAGTAAAGTAAAATGTCTTTATTATAAAAACGGGAACTGAAACCGCACAGGGAAGTCCTGTGGGATGAGCAATACGGCTCGAGTCTCTGAGGTGCTCAGGTTAATCAGGAGAGGAGGGGAAGCCGGGGAGGACGCTGGGCAGAGGATGAGAGATCCAGGAGGGGTGAGGCAGCAGAGGGAAAGCCAGACAGGAACGGCGGAGGAGGATGGGACGTTATGAGTATGTTCCAGAAAACGAAGACAGCGAGGGTGAGTAGATGATGAGATGATCCTGAGCGAGACAAAAACAGGCGTAAGGGATAATCCAATTCCAAATCCAAAATACAATCCAAGGTCATAAATCCACTAATCGAAGGCGAGTCAAAACACGAATTAACAAGATCAAAGTTCAGAGTCGAGTGGCTGGTGCTACCTAAACTGGTGCAATCATCCAGCAAAGTGATGTGTCTCCATCCTCCTTTTGAACCCGCGTCCCTGATTGGGAAATCTCCTGCAGCTGCCGCTCCCCCTGCTCCTCACCTGTGGAGAATTAAGTTAGAGTCTGGTGAGAGGAGAAGGTGTGACTCACCTCTGCCCAGGAACATGATACTAGCATCTCTCTTTCAGCCTTATCTCCCAACCCCAACCCGACCCATGACCCTAGAAAGTTTAGCTCGTGTTTATTTGCCTGAGCTAGCATGCCCCTTCGACACTTTCCCCTCATCTGTGTTTAAAAATGACACCCCCACTGTGGGATTAACCCTCTTATTCCCGTAACCAACTCATTGGATCTCTAACTTTTTTCTTTACATCAGCCTCTTTTGGTTGAGAGATCGGTACCTCCCTGGGAAATAAATTCATTATTCTTCTCGTCTCTGGATTAAAAGATCTTAACACAAAAGCTTCTTCCCTTTCTTGTTTCAAATCATCCTCACTTTACTGCAGCCTTCTGATGTGCCTGAGTTCAGCCATTTTTTCATCTACCTTTAATAATTTCTCGTCTGTTTTCTTTAGTTCCCCTGTCATGTTTTCACAAAAACGCATCTTTTCTTGAATTAAAATATTATATCTAGCATTATCTTTTCCCAATGCAGCCTGTTTTCCATCATTACTTTGTGTTGGGGCGTCCTTCAAAGCTAGCTGACTCATTTTATGTAACTGGCTGATCTTCCTTTCTCTATCAGTCTCAGGTCTGTTCGGAGGTCGCTCAATCTTTTTTGTGTCAAAATCGCGTTTTTCTTTTAATTTTCTGTAAACGCTCAGGTGGTCATTTTCCTTTCTGAGCGCTGCTATTCGACTGTCATTCTCTAAAACGAGTTTATTTAGAGCAGAAATCTTTTGATGGAGGATTTTCATTTCTGCATCATGTTTCAAGCCTCTCTGTTGCATATTTTCTGCATGTTTGGCTTCTCGTATTTTATACTCAAAAGCAGATTTTTCTCTAAATGCTGAAATTTCATCTTTCACTTTCTGAATTTCTCTCTCAGTTTGGCTTATTTTGTTTTTCAACTCCCAATTGTATTCTTCTATATCGTATTGCATTTTAAAATCGCGTCGAGTGCTCTGACCAACAATGACTTGTAGTAAGAAATGATGTTCTCTGTATGACGTATCAAAGCTTATGATCACGTGCTTCTATGAAGCGTTCTGATCTGCCTTGCTCATGCTTGCTCAGAGGTTACTAGAGGTCGCAACGTTCTAATTTGCATATTCATGACGCAATTGCGTTGGTTACGTGAACATTTGCGCCTGGTCACGTGAGTCGAGTATGAGGAAAATGAAAGTGTGATTATCGCACAAATCTTTCGGCAAACGTGTTCTGCTGGAAATACGCGGATTAATTGCTCGGGTTGCAGGCACGGATCCCCGTTTCTGTCAACTTTGATCTCAGCAGCTGGAGCGGGGATAAAGACGCGCTTCTTCAGATAAAAGTGGTAATTACGTCTAACTTTAATATTGTTAACAATAATTGCAGCAAAGCATCATTTACTGCAGTTAGTCACTAAAATGGTAAATGGCCTGTATTTGATATAGCGCCTTCTAGAGTCCTGGAACCCCCCAAGGCGCTTTACAACACAATCAGTCATTCACCCATTCACACACACATTCACACACTGGTGGGGATGAGCTACAATGTAGCCACAGCTGCCCTGGGGCGCACTGACAGAGGCGAGGCTGCCGAGCACTGGCGCCACCGGTCCCTCCGACCACCACCAGCAGGCAATGTGGGTTAAGTGTCTTGCCCAAGGACACAACGACAGCGACAGACTGAGCGGGTCTCGAACCTGCGACCTTCCGATTGCGAGGCGAGCACTTAACTCCTGTGCCACCGTCGTGAAGCATAACTTAACTTTCATGAGCAAAAAACCCACAAAAAGGATTCAATAAATCAGCAAAGCGGGAAGAAATGTTATTTTTGTTTTTACATTCTTACTTCATTTCAAACTATAGTGTTTTTTTCTATGGGGTGCCATTTGTAAAGTCAAACAGTCATAATCTAACAGCAATATTTTTGGTTATTTAGCATATCATACGAGAAAAAATTGAGAGTTCACTTTTTCAAAGTCATATTTTCACCATGTTATTCATACATTTATAAATGTTAAAGTTTCCAAATAAATATTTAGTTAGCACGCTAAATATTTAATTTATAGTTAAATATTTATGTTGCAAACTAAATATTTAGGTCTGATCTAAATACTTAGTTTGTAAAATAAATATTTAATTCACTAACTAAATATTTAATTTACTAATTAAATATTTATTTTGGAAATAAATATTTAAAATTTAAATTAAATATTTAATTTGTAAATTAAATATTTTCCAAAGAAATATTTAGATCCCAGCTAAATATTTATTTTCCATGATGTTATTTAGCTCCACACTATAGTTTATATTTTTGGGTCAGACTTAAATATTTATTTCCCAAATACTGATTTTGCAAACTAAATGTTTAGCTCCAAAATAAATATTTAGCTGGGATCTAAATATTTATTTCGGAAAATAAATATTTAATTTACAAATTAAATATTTAGTTCCAAAATAAATATTTAATTAGTAAATTAAATATTTAGTTAGTGAATTAAATATGTATTTTACAAACTAAATATTTAGATCAGACCTAAATATTTAGTTTGCAAAATAAATATTTAACTGCAAATTAAATATTTATCTTGCTAACTAAATATTTATTTGGAAACTTTAACATTTATAAATGTATGAATAACATGATGAAAATATGACTTCGAAAAAGTGAACTCCCAATTTCTTTCTCTTATGATATGCTAAATAACCAAAAATATTGCTGTTAGATTATGACTGTTTGACTTTACAAATGGCACCCCATAGAGGGGAAGGTTAGAAATAGCAAGAGAGTTAAGGTTCAGATGGGGTCAAATGTGCATGTTCAGCAAACATCCCATCTCGTCACTCTGACGCTGCATTGAGATTTGAATTAGAATCAATGGAGACCCCTTTTTGTACAGCTGTGACGAAGATGTCCACTTTTGGCGTTGGTGTCTGACGTGGAGGATGACTTTCCAAGCGTTTGTTTAGGATGCGTTGGGAGTGAGAATTTGTTTTCTGTGTTGGCTTCATAAAATTCTTAGGATTGTGGAGGCCTGGTCTCGACAGTCCTGGACAATACAAAATTGGACATAGAGTGTAATTTTGGTGATCTCTGTCCACCCAGCCTGCCATTTCTCACAGCTACAAGCTAACTGAGCTAACCAAAGCTAACGAAGGTTTGCTGGCGCTTAGCATCCAAACATGAACGCAAATAGGACACAGCTAAAGTTGAGTGTCAAATGGTGGAACATTTTTGACAAGGCCAAGGCTGAGGCCTTCCCCGAAGCTAGCCATTAGCGCTAGCTCTGACGCTCATGCTACCTGTCAAGGAAATCTAATTATTCAAGCATTTAATTGCACCTTCACAGATGAATTACAAAAACAGCTGGTGTGACTGAAAACTAGATCTAATGAACCTAAAATGTTTTTGGAACCAGGCTGTGAACCTTTATTCCTGCTGTGAACTTGGCATTTTTAACATGGGAGTCAATGGGAACTTGCCCATTTTTTTCTCCTGATCAAGGGGGGAACTGCTATTTCTCTCACTTCCCGGGTTGGCTTTAGAAAATTCAGGCTGCTCCTTGCTGGAAATACAGTCACTATTTTGAGTATTTTGAATGAGTTTCAGTTCAAATTAAAATGTCAGGAGACACACAGTAGACTGTTAAAGATGCACTTCCAATAAAGTGAGCTTTGGCAAAAGAAATTAAATAAGTAGTGAATAAATATTCAGTGATACAATGTAATATTTTGCTACATTAATCTGTAAAATACAACCGGCGTAAGTAAAGTAAGCAAGATACACTTGAGGTTTATTCATGGCTTGTTTGATGGGCCTAATAAAAAGAAAAAAGTTAATTTCAAGGACATTTATTAGTTTTCGTATCGGTACTCGCTATATGTAAGTACTCAAAAGTAAGTAGTAATTGGTTTGAAAAAATATGTTAATAGTGTTTCCTTGCTTCTCAAATCAATGTTAAAATAAAGATTTCCTTTGGAGCAATGACAGCCAAGACAAAGGGGAGTGAGCAGTCAAGAACATTTCAAGGCAAACCCTGCTGTCACTCAATAAGTGCATTTATATAGTTTTAATGGAGACTTTAGGACAATGTCAGCCTCTACTCAGAATTCAAAAGCAAGAAAGATGAGAATAACAGGCGTGTAATAAAAGGAGTCCAGGTACAACACTTGCACTAAAACAAGCTACAGCAAAGTCTTTTTTGCTGATTCACAGATAAGTGAACACTGTGGAAAGGAAAAATGTGACACACTTTATAATAAATTTGGGTTAGAACTTCCTCCAAACAGGAAGAAAACTTTTTTTTAATTGGAAGAATCCATCCCTGTGCACATAGAGAATGAGCACAATCCATCAGAGTGGCAGCCAAAATAAAAAAATATCAACTTATCCTGATACGGGATGGAAAAGACCTACTGTTTATTTCCTTAAAAACCCTGTATTTATGTACTTGTTTTCTCCTTGTTATAAAAGCTGTCTCACTCTCCACCTGTAGAGACTTGATAGAAAATAACTTTAAAGCTTCAGTTGGTTTTAATAATTATTATATAAATAGGAGAGTAATACCAGCAGAATGATGAGGTGTGATTAGTGTGTCCTCCAGCAGCACTTCACTTAACTCTCATCAGAACTCTGCCTGCTATAATTGGGATCAGCAAATGAGGTTTAACAAAAAAATTTAACATCTTGATAATAAAGACTTGCAATAATCAAGTCTAGAAGTAATAAGTGCATGAACTGGTTTTTATGCATCACATCAGGTCAGAACTTTTCTAATTTTAGCTATATTGCACAGATTGAAGAAGGCAGTCCTGCTATCACATCTCACAGCCACTCTTTTTATGTCAGGCTATTGCCAATTTTTGATGTCTTTAGATGGAAAGGAACACTTTTATTAATCAAAAACTGATGGTTTAAAATATTCTGATGCCTCATTTTTTTTAAAATATTCAAATTCACCAGCAGCAAACTGATCATAGGGAATGGGTCTGAGCTCATGAGTTACTGGGGATATCTATTGATATCTGTGCTACAAAGCCTTAGTAAACTTGTTTACTCTCAGACCCATCACTGATACAGGGTTTTATACATTTTGTAAAGTGACATGTCAAAATGACCATTGACATGTTCCTTTTCCATTTCTGTTTTAAATTCACACAATTTCTTTTCTTCCAAAAGGGGTTACTTGATTTTGTAAGGGGACTTATTATGACTTTATAAGAAGTTATATGGAACTCAGCAGTTTTACTCTTGACCTTCCAGAATAAGCCATTTTAGGACTCTGTCACATTATGTGAAACAAGGGGTGTTTCTCAATGCCAAGGAACCTCGCCTTGATATCTTGGCCCCGCCCTGGTTGCCTAGGAGATACGTCATCAGGAGCCGCCAAGACATGTTCCATTGTTCATGTTCTATCGAGGCGTGTATTCTCCGTTTGGTAACCATTTAGCTAGCTGAGCAAGGATACACGTGAGGTGTCTTGTAGCCTAGCCTTGGTAAAAAATTACTCAGAAGACACCGCTGTATTTGCAAAAGGATGGCGGATCAGAAGCCGGCAGCTACTTTGGGGGAAAATTTCAAGTTTAAAAGTAAGTCAACTAATTTAAAATGTTTTCTTAGATCCAAAGAAGTTTTCAATGGTTGGTTAGTTGCTTAGTAGTTGCAGCTTCGGTGGCTAGCAGGCAGTAACTCGCTTATATATTTAATTTAAATATATACACAATTTGAAAAGTGAAAGGCTGGTTATAAATTTATATTGAAACGTATACGTATAAAATATAATATCTCCTGTGTCACATGACGTTAAGTGATTGCCGTGGAAGCCGCAGTCACGTGATGCAAGTCTGTTCCATTTAACCATTTTCCTTGACCAAGGAAGGACAGTGTCCTCGTAAGCAAGGCGCCTGGCCTCGCAAGACATCGCCTCGATAAGGCCAGGTGCCTTGACATTGAGAAACACTCAAGCTGTTGTTGGCCAGGCCCACTCATCTCCTGATAGGCTAGGCATTTGTCACAGTAAAAATGGGAAATTGTAGGTCACAGTCTTGCTTTCTCCACCAACAGCGTTATAGTTAAAGGTGAAGGAGACATGTTTAATCAATACATTTGCAGTGGCCTCTGGTAGGAATGAGTGATTTTACAAGATGTACTCGGGCAAAAAGAACCCAGAATCACTTGGATCAACACAAACAAGTCTGTTGCAGCAGAGAGGGGCACAACATGGCAGAATTTGGAGTCTTTCCTGATATTTGGACATCTTGCCTCATTTGGATAACAACAACTTAACTCTACCACTGAAACACACACACAGAACACAGAAACACAACAGTAATACAATGGTGGTGAGACTGAACATTCTGCTCCTTCAGATCTTTTTGTGAGACTGAACCCGGAAATGGCTGCAGGCTGCAAGTCACCAGCCAGAAAGCCCTGAAGTAGCCAGCGACTCCACTCCCTAACCCATCAGTGAACGACAGTCACTGACGTCACATTTTCGGAGTTGGGGAAAAATACAGAACTGTGCTGTTGGAAAAGGCTGTCAAACTGAACCGCATCCATTCAAGTCATGCTGAGTAATGCTGTTGGAAAAGGGCCATTAGTCCGAGGAGTCAGGTCACGAGGGTAGCAACCTAAGCAGAGAAACCCAAACTTCTCCCTCCATGTCCCGGTAAACAAAAATGCCAACTTTTTGGTATGACTCGTTTAAGGCAGATAATTCCTAAATCAAACACTGACAACAAATGGATGGATTTTTTTCTTTTACATTTGTAGTGCTTATATTGGCTTTAGAGGCCCACGTGGTAGCAAAAAAATATGCTAACAGTCAGATTTACATAACATGTCACCTTTAACTGTTCAATCCCTTCAATAAAACCATAGATTCTACAAAAAGAAAATACTTTATTCATCACGGTCCAGTTTATTTGCATGTTGAAAGTACAGAAAGATTGAATTAGTCCATTACAAATTTTTACTCAGGGATACATAGCTGAATAGAGGAAGAAGCAGTGGCAAAGCAAATGGAAACAATTCACAACAAACATAAAGACTTAATCAGCAGTGATGCAGCTGTCGCTTCCATCTTTGGCACAATAACAGCCACTGACATGCAAGCTATTCAAACAAAATGTCAGTTTCATCATTGACAGTCTGACAAAATAAATGATAATTGATGTGTGTGTGAAGCAGAGGCTGGGAAGGAAATGAAAAGGTATGAACACAGAATAAGAAAATTTGATTCTCACTGACATCAACCAAATACAAATGCCAACCCTAATGGGAATTTGCACAATTACTTTAACTGTAAAACTTTTTACAACAGATTAGAAAACACACAACTACAAATTGGTAAGGTTCTGAGGTAGCATAATGCATTTTGTGGCCTTCTAACATAAATAAATTCACTACTGTGAAAATAGGTCTGGACCAAAATGATGGTACCCTTAGAAAAGACTGATAATAATGTGATCAAAGGGACATGTTAATTCAAGGTGTGTCCACTAGTTAACATCACAGACATCTACAATCTTGTAATCAGTCAGTGGGCCTCTATAGGGCTCCAGGTAATCACTGTGTTGTGTGGTGACATGACGTGTACCACACTCAACAGGACCAGAAGAAGCAAAGGAAAGAGTTGTCTCAGGAGATTAGAAAATTATAGACAAGCATTTTAAAGGTAAAGGCTATAAGACCATCTCCAAGCAGCTACATGTTCCTGTGACTACATTTGCACATGTTATTCAGAAATCTTAGATCCATGGGACTGTCACCAACATCCCTGGACGTGGCTACAGGAGGAAAATTTACGACAAATCAAAGAGATGGATAATCCGAATGGTAACAAAAGAGCCCAGAAAAACTTCTAAAGAAATTCAAGGTGAACTTAAAGGTTAAGGAACATCAGTCCGTGCGTTTACATGTGCATCAGAAAAACAA
Organism: Nothobranchius furzeri; assembly: GCF_043380555.1. Lineage (NCBI taxonomy): Eukaryota > Metazoa > Chordata > Actinopteri > Cyprinodontiformes > Nothobranchiidae > Nothobranchius > Nothobranchius furzeri. Next base: position 27,856,399 of record NC_091752.1, on the reverse strand, counting down.
AATAGTGCCCTAAAAAGACTTGCATCGTAAAAAAAAAATGCATGTAAACGCATTAGTCTGACTAAAGGCAAACTGGTTCTAATAGAGCTGAAGCACCCACATTATGTGGTAGCACGCAGAAGGGTGTACCAAATTGAACCATTTGAATGCTCATGTCCCAGAAGTGACGAGACCGCCGAAGCGGTCTTCTGATAATATTGCCACAAACTAACACAAGTAACACCATCAAACAGTACAGTACATACCATATGAGCTGTGTTGTGTTGTTGTCCATTTCTTCAGCCATTGTGCATATCCTGTTTCAATGTTATCTGCTTTACTCCCACCAGCATCTGTTTACTATTTCTGTTGCTATAAGCTAACCAGAAGAATGCTGAAATGAAAGGGAACATGTCGCCACGCAGAAGAAGAAAAGATTTTTTCTACAGCACCTCTCAATATAAAAATCACGAGGCGCTTCACAAAAACAAAAATTTAAAATATAAAAAGAATGTTGAAAATGATTAAAAATATGTTTAAAATGAGCAAAAATAGACATTTGTGATTAAAAATGTTAAGAAAGAGAGGGAGAGTGAATAGGAAGGAGGGAAATCAGTGGATCCTGAGGAAGGTGGAAAAGGTGGGGAGAACAGAATAAGGAGAGGGTGATGAAGGTCACACCAAAGTGAGTTTTCAGCTGCTTTTTAACGGAGTCCACTGAGTCCACTGATCTCATGCCAAAGCTTGGTTTATGCTTGACGCATTCACTTTCCGCGCGGTGATGCGGCTCGCGGATGGAACGCGCTTCACAACTCGTAGCGTTTATGGTTCGTGCGGTGAGCAAATATTCTCCCAAACTGAAGGGGGCAGCATGGAGCTCTACAGCATGCATCCAACACTACACCATAGTAGAAGTAGAAATTACTGTTTACAACATGGCATTTCAGCATTTTTAACAGCGTCCTCGTCTTTTCCGACAGTGCGAGTTATTTCTCTCCAAGAATTATTGACAACATGTTGATCACGATGATCTCTGAGAGCTGAATCATTCAAATGTCTGTATTTACGAACCTCTGCCGTACTAGTTCTTGCCGGTCCGCCATGTTTTTCCGCGTCCGTCCGTCCGCGTGGTTAGAAATTTTCCTAGGTGCGCGTTGCGGAAATTTTGGGCCGTGCGGAGACGCGGTGGAGGAGCGTGGTTGTTAAAATGACACAATTTCGCCGCGCGGACCTCGCAGACGCATCAAGCATAAACCAACCTCAAGGGGGAGAGAGTTCCAGAGTCTGGGGGCCACAGCAGCAAATGATCTGTCACCTTTGGTCTTTAGCCTGGTGCGCTGCACAACCAGTAAGCTTTGATCACTGGACCTCAGGGACCTGCTGGGGGTGTAGGGACTAAGAAGATCACCAATGTACGATGGTGCTTGTCCATGTAAAGCCCTATAGACCAGAACCAGGATCTTGAAATGAACCCTGAAGTTGACTGGCAGCCAGTAAAGCTGGAGGAGAAGCGGGGTGATGTGGGTGTGTTTGGAGGACTTGGTCAGAAGCCGAGCACAGGCATTCTGAACCACCTGTAGACGGTTCTGGGAGGTTTTGCTCAGTAACGTTGTTGCCAGTCCCCACATGGCAAAGACAGTGGCAAGTACGGGGTCAAAAGGTGAGCCACACTGAACTGGCTTGTGCGAGCAAAATCAGCCAGAAGACAGGAGCTGGGCTGCAGGTCAAGAAACTGTGGTCAGAAACAAGGGTCACACAAGGGTCACAGGGACAAGAGGACAGAACTGGGCGAAAGGTGAGGAGACTGACCCAACCTCTGGCCCCACCCCTGGCTTAGGAAAGATGGGATTGGAGAAGAACAGAGTGAAGACAAGCCCATCGGATCCAGGAGCCATCTCAGGAATGCTGAAGGAAGATCTACAATTTGCTGCAAAAGATGATGTAATGACCTGTGCCCTTATGTAGAGTACTGCTTGTAATGACCTGAGTTAAGAAGAATGCTGCATGATACCAAATGTCTTGTGTTGAGCTACAAAGTGTGTGTCTGGTAAATGACCCCATGACCTTAAGCTGGCCCAGGAAGGGTATATAAGAACAGCTCTGAACAGCAGAAGAGGATTCGGAGAGACGACAAGCAGCTGGGGCAGACGACAAGAAGAGACAGAGCAGATTTGAAGGGGTCATCCCCCGTCCTGCTGGATGGGGGATGACAGACAGTTTTTTGGAGAGGAGCAGAGATTTCTTTAGAGTTTTTAAGGTAGTAGTTTGGGGAGATTCTCAGAAGATACGAGCTGGTGTAAACTAACTCTCTTATTTAATCATTTTGAACTAATTCCTCCTTGGGGGATAGCAGTTGTTTTTATATTTACTCATTTTTGTATTTTTCTATTTTGTAATAAACTCCTCCTTGAACCGTCACCTTATCGTGGTGGAGGAGTTTGAGTGCCCTAATGATCCTAGGAGCTATGTTGTCTGGGGCACTTAGTGCCCCTGGTAGGGTCTCCCATGACAAATTGGTCTTAGGTGAAGGGTGAGACAAAGAACGGTTCGAAGGATCTTTCATGGCGGTTAAAACGAAGAGTCGGAGTACCCGGCCCGGAGGGTTACCGGGGTCCCACCCTGGAGCCAGGCCTGGGGTTGGGGCCCGTGAGCGAGCGCCTGGTGGCCGGGCTTTCGCCCATGGGGCCCGGCCGGGCCCAGCCCGAACCGGATACATGGGCTCGTCCAACTGTGGACCCACCACCCGCAGGAGGAACATGAAGGGTCCGGTGCAATGTGAATCGGGTGGCAGACCAAGGCGGGAGCCTTGGCGGTCCAATCCCCGGACAAGAAAACTAGTTTTTGGGACATGGAACGTCACCTCGCTGGCGGGGAAGGAGCCGGAGCTTGTGGCAGAGGTTGAACGGTACCGGCTAGATATAGTCGGACTCACCTCGACACATTGCATTGGCTCTGGAACCCGAGACCTGGAGAGGGGTTGGACACTCTACTTTGCTGGAGTTGCTCCGGGTGAGAGGCGGAGGGCTGGGGTTGGCTTTTTGTTAGCCCCGAGACTCTCTGCCTGTGTGTTGGGGTTTACCCCGGGGGACAAGAGGGTAGCTTCCTTGCGCCTTCGGGTCGGGGAACGGGTCCTGACTGTTGTTTGTGCTTATGGGCCAAATATCAGTTCAGAGTACCCACCCTTTTTGGAGTCCCTGGGACGAGTGCTAGATAGTGCTCCATCAGGGGACTCCATTGTCCTGCTGGGGGACTTCAATGCTCACGTGGGCAATGACAGCTTGACCTGGAGGGGTGTGATTGGGAGGAACGGCCCACCTGATCAGAACTCGAGCGGTGTTTTGTTATTGGACTGCTGTGCAAGCCGCAGTTTGGCCATAACGAACACCATGTTCGAACATAAGGATGCCCACCGGTACACTTGGTACCAGGGCAGCCTAGGTCACAGGTCGATGATAGATTTTGTAGTCGTATCATCTGACCTGCGGCCGTATGTTTTGGACACCCGAGTGAAGAGAGGGGCGGAGCTGTCAACTGATCACCACCTGGTGGTGAGTTGGATCAGATGGCAAGGGAACATGCCGCGTAGACCTGGCAGACCCAAACGCATAGTGAGGGTCTGCTGGGAACGCCTGGCAGAAGAACCTGTCAAGACGGTCTTCAACTCCCACCTCCGGCAGAGCTTTGACCACGTCCCGAGAGCAGTGGGGGACATTGAGTCCGAGTGGGCCTTGTTCCACTCTGCGATTGTCGAGGCGGCTGTTGCTAGCTGTGGTCGTAAGGTGGCCGGTGCCAGTCGTGGTGGCAACCCCCGTACCCGCTGGTGGACACCAGAGGTTCGGGGAGCCGTCAGGCTGAAGAAGGAGGCCTACAGGGCGTGGCTGGTCTGTGGGTCTCCGGAGGCAGCAGACAGGTACCGGATAGCCAAGCGGGGTGCAGCAGTGGCAGTTGCCGAGGCAAAATCTCGGGCGTGGGAGGAGTTTGGTGAGGCCATGGAGAAAGACTATCGATCGGCTCCAAAGAGGTTCTGGCAAACTGTCCGGCGCCTCAGGAGAGGAAGGCAGCAACTCGCTCACACTGTTTACAGTGGGGATGGGGAGCTGCTGACGTCAACTGAGGCTATAGTCGGACGGTGGAAGGAATACTTTGAGGAGCTCCTCAATCCCACCAATGCGCATTCTGAGGAGGAACCAGAGCTGGGAGGCCTGGGGATGGACTGTCCGATCTCGGGGGCAGAAGTTGCTGAGGTAGTCAAACAACTACACAGCGGCGGAGCCCCGGGGGCGGATGAGGTTCGTCCTGGGTATCTCAAGGCTATGGATGTTGTAGGGCTGTCATGGTTGACACGTCTCTACAACATTGCGTGGTCATCGGGGGCAGTTCCTAGGGAGTGGCAGACCGGGGTGGCGGTCCCCATCTTTAAGAAGGGTGACCTGAGGGTGTGTTCCAACTATAGGGGGATCACACTCCTCAGCCTCCCTGGAAAGGTCTACTCCAAGGTACTGGAGAGGAGGGTCCGATCGATAGTTGAATCTCAGATAGAGGAGGAGCAATGTGGTTTTCGTCCTGGCCGTGGAACTGTGGACCAGCTCTATACCCTTGCAAGGGTGATGGAGGGGGCATGAGAGTTTGCCCAACCAATCCACATGTGCTTTGTGGATTTGGAGAAGGCTTATGACCGTGTCCCCAGGGGCACCCTGTGGGGGACGCTCCAGGAGTATGGGGTGGGTGGCTTTCTGTTAAGGGCCATTCAGTCCCTTTACCAGAGGAGCGTGAGTTTGGTCCGCATAGCCGGTAGTAAGTCGGACCTGCTCCCAGTGAGGGTTGGACTCCGCCAGGGCTGCCCTTTGTCACCGGTTCTGTTCATCACTTTTATGGACAGAATTTCTAGACGCAGCCGTGGTGTGGAGTGTGTCGAGTTTGGTGGCAGGAGAATCTCGTCTCTGCTTTTTGCGGATGATGTGGTCCTCCTAGCTTCATCCAGCTCTGACCTTCAGCTCTTGCCGGGTAGGTTCGCGGCCGAATGTGAAGCGGCTGGGATGAGGATCAGCACCTCCAAATCTGAGACCATGGTTCTCGACCGGAAAAGGGTGGCTTGCCACCTCCGGGTCGGGGGAGAGGTCCTACCTCAAGTGGAGGAGTTTAAGTATCTCGGGGTCTTGTTCACGAGTGAGGGTAGGAGGGATCGGGAGATTGACAGGCGGATTGGTTCGGCGTCTGCAGTGATGCGGACGCTGAGCCGATCTGTCGTGGGGAAGAGGGAGCTGAGCCAGAAAGCCAGGCTCTCGATTTACCGGTCGATCTACGTCCCAATCCTCACCTATGGTCATGAGCTTTGGGTAATGACCGAAAGAACGAGATCGCGGATACAAGCGGCCGAAATGAGTTTCCTCCGTGGGGTGGCCGGGCTAAGCCTTAGAGATAGGGTGAGGAGCTCGGACATTCGGGAGGGACTCGGAGTAGAACCGCTGCTCCTCCGGATCGAAAGGAGCCAGTTGAGGTGGTTTGGGCATCTGGTCAGGATGCCTCCTGGACGCCTCCCTGGGGAGGTGTTTCGGGCATGTCCTGCCGGCAGAAGGCCCCCGGGTCGACCCAGGACACGTTGGAGAGGTTACATCTCCAATCTGGTCCGGGAACGCCTTGGGGTCCTGCCGGAGGAGCTGGTGGACAAGGCCGGGGAGAGGACGGCCTGGAGCTCCCTAATTGGGATGCTGCCCCCGCGACCCGGACCCGGATAAGCGGAGGAAGACGAGACGAGACGTAATAAACTTTTTTGGAAAAGAAACATAATCCTGATTATTTCAGGTTTTCTCTAAAGCTTCATGAGTGGGAGTCCTGACCATTAATTGCACAGAGGTAAGCACATTAATTATGGGTTCTTGAATTATCAGGACTTACTTTACGGTTTGTGACAGATTAATATAAAGAAACCTTAAGATAACGGGATTGCTTAAAAAGAAGTGAGCTACTACAGAAGGAAAAGTCTTACATATTATTTCACCTTTAAAATAAAATATATGATTCTAACTTAGGACGCCCAACCCAGGGTCTAATACTATAAAACTCACCGACATCCCCATCGAACCCTGATGGATGCACAGTCTCATAAGTTCTAACGGAACTGGGTTTTAACGGAACCGGTAAATGGGACGTGCACGCGACAACGTGAAAAGAGAGTTACAGTAGTCTAAGCGTGAGGAGATGAAGTTGTGGATAACTGTCTCAAGTTCAGAGCGGGACAGAATGGGACTCAGCTTAGCAATGTTCCTGAGATGGAAGAAGGAAGAGCGAACAAGAGAACTGACATGAGAATCCAGGGCGAGAGCCGGGTCAAAGGTCACACCAAGATTCCTGACAAAGGGTTTGGTGTGAGAAGCAAGCTGACCAAGAGAGTCTCTGACTTTGGAAACCATCTTGTCTGGGGCACAGATGAGGATCTCCGTCTAATCTTCATTCAGCTGTACTGGAGTGGAACTAACTTTGAAAGGTCGGTTTTCTAAAATGCATCTCAACTAAGATAAACACTCCCAGTTTATTACCATAAGATCAACCTAAATTGACATTTTGGTCAGTGAGCATGTAACCGCACTGAGTGTCAGACTGCACCATCCATCGTTGTTTGAGCCAAAGTTGACTACATAGGAGACGACCAAGGAGGACACAGTTGTTGAAAACAAATCAATAAAAAGACATACTGGATAATGCCAAACTACATTTTGACAAGCCACAAAGCTTCTGGGAGAATGGCCTATGGGCAGATGAGACAAAAACTCATAACTTTTTGTATGTTATAACTGTTTGCCAAGGCACTTCAGCTCTATGCTTACAAATGGAAAAATCAAACATATCAAGAAAATTGACTTGCACTTGTATAGCACCTTTCTGAGTCAGAGGACTCCAAAGTGCTTTACACTATAGTGTTTCAATGATCCATTCACACACACTGTCACGCTGATGGGGATTAGCTACAATGTAGTCACAGCTGCCTTGGGGCACACCAGTGCCACCGGTCCCTCCAACCACCACCAGCAAGCAAGGAGAATCATGTGCCTTGTCCAAGGACACAACTGCTGAATTCCCTGCCAGGAGCTGGGATCGAACCTGCAACCTTCATATTATTGGACAGCCCACTCTTCCTCCTGAGCTACTGTCCCTACTGTGAAACCTGGAGACTCTGTTATGTTCTGGTGCTACTTTGCTGCATCTGGCATGGGGTGTCTTGAATCTGTGCAGGGTACAATAAAATCTCAAGACTATCAAGAGATTCAAGAGAGAAATGTGCTGGCCAGTGTCAGAAAGCTCGGTCGCAGTCGCAGGTCATGGGTCTTGCAATTAATAAATTTCGGTCCTCGAGGTCCAGTAGTGGTTTCTCTAATTCAACACACTTAATTCACATGTGCAGCAGCTCGTCGGGCTCTGCAGAATTTTATTAATCACTTACTGATTGAAATTAGGTATGTTGAAACACAGTTAAAACTAAAACGTGCTGGATACCGGACCTCCAGGCCCGGAATAGGAATACCCCTGCAATAGGACAATGATCAAAATACAGCAAAAACACCCAAGAACATTTAAGAGGAAATCATTAGACTATTCTTAAGTGGCCTTCTATAAGCTTTGACCTCAGTCCTATTGAGCATCTTTGGAAGGAGCTGAAACTGGAAAAGGCACCATTTAAACCGTAGACAACTGAAGCAGTTTGCTAATGAGGAGTGGGCCATAATACCTGCTGAGAGGTTCACAAGTCTCGATGAAAGTTACAGGAATTGTTTGATTGCAGTGATTGCCTCAAAAGGTTGTGTAACAAAATGTTAAGTTTGGGATACATTCATTTTTGTCCAGGCCTGTTCCATGAGTTTATTTTTTTAAATAATTTAGTTGAAGCATGGTTGAAAAGCAATGTCTGACTTTTTTTGTTGAAATTTCATACCAGTTTTAATAACCATTGTAGAATTTTCTTGCATTGCCCGAAGGGTAATTTTGTCCACATTTGTGTAAGAATTAGAACATATGTTCAAACGCCAAGAGGTTTTTGACATTTTATGCCAACTAAAATCCGTTGCTGCAGTTGGTCAGCATAGACCCTTTCATGTTTATGTTTATGTTTATTTATTTGGCAGACGCTTTTATCCAAAGCGACTTACAATTTATAACCTATAGGACATGTTGTGATCTGTGGGGGAAACCGGAGTACCCGGAGGAAACCCACGCATGCATGGGGAGAACATGCAACTCCACGCAGAAAGGCCACAGCCGAGTTTCGAACCTGCAACCTTCGTGCTGCGAGGCAACAGTGCTAATAACTGTGCCACCATGCTTTTACTACTCGCATCATCAAAAGTTGCACGCGCACCCTGGTGGCGAGAGTGAAGTACTTCCTCATTCACACTCGACACTAAAACAGCGTTTTAAACCCTTTGTTTTTAAGTTCTGAGCACATAAAAAATGTCGGGATGTTGCATGTATGATGCCAGAATCGCTTCTCTTCAAGCAGTGGACTGAAATTCTACAGAATTCCGAAGATAGCATATCCATTTAAACAAAACCGGAGGCGTCTGTGGCTGCAGGCCATCAAAAGGGTTGATGAAAACTGGACTGAAAACACGATCCGAAATGCTCGAGTTTGTAGCGCCCATTTTATATCAGGTAAGGTAATTATGTACTAAGATTACACCAGAAAGCTGGTTAACGTGTGTTCTATTAAATAAAGTAAGTTGCGTTTGCTGGTTTGCTTTTAAGCAGTCTATTTATTTACAGGCGAGGCATCATTGGACTCCTCCAGTCTTGATTTTGTGCCTTCTGTGTTTACGTACACAAAGCGAAGTCCAAACCCCCATGCAAAGATGGACAGGTAATGTTTACACCTTCCATCACAGATATATTAAATATTTAGAAATTCTTGCTATTCATGAAGTTCAGTGTTATATCATGGCTCTTGATTTGTGTAACTCTTAAGTAATTTAGACCTGTTACATTAAGGTGTCAACGGAAAAGGAGAAGGGATGAAACGTCTTTCACTCCATCAAATCAGCTGGCTGCTTCAGAGAATACAGATCAGCAATCATCATTGGCTCACCTTGCCAGTAAGGATTTTGTATTTTCTTTTACAATAAAAATATTTATGTGGACTTGTTGCTGCATTTGCTAACTTTTCATATTTCTGTGTTAAAGCTGAAGAGGACCTCCCTGTTCCAAGGAGGGAATATGATGGCCTACAACAAAGATATGCTAGGCTTCATAAAAACCATGTCAACCTGCAGCTGGAGTTTGAAAAACTTAAGGCAGAAAATTGTAAGCTTAAAGAGGAGCTGACAAATTCAGCGTTTTCCTGCAAATATTAGGTGCAACAGGCGAGCACCGATTTTTTTCACAGGACTTACAACTCTTGTCTTTGATTGGCTGCTAACAAAAATAACAGACAGTGTGGAGATTATTTCATCTGTCACCTGGATGGGGTGGAAGGGTTTCAGGCAAACAAATAAAAGAGTCAGGGCTTTTTGATCTTTTGGAACGCAATGATGATATTCTAGCTGATGGAAGATTTCAAATCCGAGATGAACTTGCCGCTTGTGGAGCCACTCTCCGTATACCTCATTTCACAAAAGGGAAAAAGCAACTCTCTGCTCAGGAGGTAGACTCATCAAGACAACTGTCTTGTGTCAGGATACACGTTGAACGAGTAATAGGATGCTGGAAGAACTGTAAGATTTTGCAAACAGTAATTTCTGTGTCACAACTCAACATTCTAGATGACATTGCGATTGTGTGTGCTGCTCTAACAAACCTCTGTAAGAGTGTTGTTCCCAAAAAAAAAAAAAAAACACCCAAAAATATCCACTCCCATGATCCCATGCAGACTATGAACAGTGCTACTGTCATTTGCTAGAAAACGTAAAACTGATTTTGCATTACTGTAAGAAAAAATGTAAAGCTGCTACTGTGGTTTTTTTGTACAATTTTTTTTTAAATTTCTCTGTATGCGACTTGTCAGAAACATTTCGATTGTGCACAAATTAAATGTTTGTGGTTTCAACATTAGATGCAGACTAAAATAAACACATACAAACACCACTGAATCCTAAAGAATTGTTTATTTGAAAATTATTTGAGCATCAATACCATTCTTTTAAATCCAAGAATTAGCCAGGCTTGTTTTAAATCAACTTGGAAAGATCAAGACTCAGCACAGTCCAGACATAACCACATTGTTGTTTTGCATCTGATGTTTACACAGCTGAGATGAAAGTGACTGCTGCATTTATTACAGTATATTGTTTTGGTCAAATCCGGCCTTCCACAGAATTTGCATGCTCTCTGTCATTCCAATGCAGGATCGAATCTTCTCGTTAGGAGCTCTGGCAACACGTGGGAAATGAAGGTCTCCTGAGCTTTAGGCAAAGTGTCCTGCAGATGTTTGTGGTCTTTACCAACACGCTGTACAATGAACTCTTTCTTCGTCCACACCACAAAGTCACAGTAGTTTACATCACACACAAACATGTGGAGCTGAATCTGGTAGTAGTATGGGTGTGAGGGCTTCAACATTAATGAGTTGTCTAGGCAGAACTTGGGGTCTTTGGTACTTCCCTGAAGACTCTCCCTGTATTTGTAGGGACATTTGATCTCCACCACTCCTTTTCCACAGCAGGTACATGCCACAGTCCCATCCGGGGATGATCCAAGGTATGGCTCAGATGGCTGAACAACTAAACCACAGGTGCTGACCATGAGTCCTTGGTGATTATTTGCCATGAAATAACTATACTGTTGTCAAGCGGTTTGCTCCATATTTTCACCCCAGATGACAGATGGGACATTTAATGTGGTCTTATTGTACCGCATTATGTCCATTATGTAATTTTTGCTGAGTTTGTCTGTTGTGGCCACATGGTGAAATTTTGTATTTGTGATCCTACCAGCCCTATAGATATGTCAGTCATGTGACTTTGACTGCTGCCTTGCTACCCATTGTAGTTTTTCTTGTTGATGCTGCTGCGTTGTAGTTTTTAAGTCTTTGAAATCTTTCTTCACATTTTACATGTAATTCCTGGGGTGAGAGCTCCCTGAGTGTAGTGTCAAATAAAGCAGTCAAGGGCTCTGGCAAGCCAGTTTGTTCCTCTGTGTCTGATGAAGCGGTATCTGTGTCACTGTTGTCCATGCTTGTCAGGACTGCAGCTTCTGGCTCCACTGCCTTTAGTTCCAGGATGTCATCATCTGTCAAGGCTGGGGAAAGCATAATAAGACATAATTAGAACGCAGTTTTCAGTTTTAATAAATTTTATGTTTCTATCTTTTCCTTTAACTAAAGACACAGAATAAATTATTACCAATTAAGAAATAATACATTCAATGTGCAACCACAAACCAGAACTTAGATTACACTTGTCATTCATTACATGCCTCTTAGTGTGACACTGCTCCTCCAAACAGTTTCCGAAGCTACTAGGAGCTGTCTGCCTAGCTTCTCTGATTTGTGGAAACTGATCTTCAGTGGAGCTGGTTCTACATTTTTCCTGCTCAGGTCTTTCCATGCACATGCCTGAGATGTAACTGCAGCCTTTTCTGTTTTTCCAATCTGAACACAAAGCTCAACTTTGAATAAAATTGCTGCTGCATGGCTGCAGCATGACCCAAGTCTGGAACATCAAAATGACAGAATTAAACATACCGTAAATCCTCTAATACAGGCCCGGGCCTGTATTTGACTCAAGCTCATCAAGCTCCAGGCCTTTATTGGAAGGAGGACCAGAATTAGAGGCAGGCCTCTATTTCTATTTGAGCAAAATGAACTAATGGCTCGCTGGAGTTTTTGACAATTAAAATTGCGCCCACATTTTCAAAGTTAAACACATTTCTTTTAACAACGGTAGTTTCTGCTTCAGCCCTCCCCCTGCGCAGCGGCCACAAACTCACTGATGCGCCTGCAGCCTCTCAGAGTTCCTGCTGCTCTAAACATTAAAATACTTATTTCATTTTCTGTTCCTCACTTCTATTACCTTCAATGGTGTCTGTTTGTTGCAACCACCAGGTACAAAAACAAACTTGTTTTTATTTGACTATTTTTCTGTCCTGCCTGTTTATTATCTTCCTGCATCTCCTCTCAATCCTAAAGAAATACTGCTACCTGGGTTCATATATATTCACCTTATGAGTTACCTTTGAACTGCAGTTCTAAAGGATCTACCGACCGCAAAAACAGCGGAGTGCTTGCTGCTTGGCGGCCGCATCAGTGATCGGTGCGTCACCGGAGGACAAGGTGATGCGCCTCGCTCCACAGCAGCGAAACGCATCAGGCACAAATAAAATACAGAAACATAAAAGGAAATGAGCCGACATGAACGATCGTGTGTTAAATTAGTTTTTGAGGTGGCGACACCTGATTTGATAATGTTACTGTGGCCGTGCTCAGGACGCAGATGTCTGGAGCGCGTCAACAATCAGAGCTTTGCATGCGCAAACTGGTTAAGGTTAGGATGGGGGTGAGGGGAAGGTTAAAATTTGGTTAAATGTCCGTTTTACGGTGGGTGTCAGTACCGACGCTCTGGCACAGCGCGTTGCCCCCCCCCCCCGAGCGCAGGAGCTTGTCACCTGCTGACAGCAGGCTGCTGTCTTTTCCGAGGGCTGCATCTTGCCGGTCATTATCACATGACAGCGACTAGTCGATGACAGGCATAAAAAGTCACTATAGTGAAGTCGACTAGTTCATACAACCCCTATTGCTCCCCAGTGTTCTGCAGCATAATCAGCACGTTCTCTTTGAACTTGATATCAAATTTTCGCCTCCTCTTCGTCTCCGCACCTGCCAAATCGCGGTCTGTCACTGGCAAATCAAAAGTGAGACGGATGACACAACCCCCCCCCCCCCCCCCCCCCCCCCCCTGTGGTACTTGCTTGTTACCACATTCCATTCGGCCACAATAAAATACTGGCCATTATTCACCTTCGCCGACTCTGACACCGGCCAAAATATGATACCCGGCCGTTAACTGAATACAGGCTAATATTAGAGGATTTACGGTATTTATACGCTTTATTTCGTGCTCCAAATTAGCATTTCATTCTAATTCATCTGTATTTTCCCACTGCATATTAGTATAAACCATTTCTGTAAATTTAACACGATTTTACTCTGAGCACGCAAAAAAAAAAAAGAAAACTATTAAAGTACTCACCCTGCCATGAAGGTACAATTGGCTGTGAAGACGTAGTTCTCTGGTTTGTTTACTATGACCCAAGCCTCGTACATAGCAGGCTTGGGTCATAGCGCAAATAGGGATATCTCGTCTTTGGCTAGGAAGGACTTCTGCCTTCAAGACGCAAAACTCAGAGTCTATGTCGTGATATTTTACATTCTGTACGTGGCCACAGACAACATAGTTGTATGCATCTAACGATTTGTATGCCCGTAGCTTCTCACGTGTGTACTTACTGGGCCTCTCCACTAAAAACGTATATATACATTATATATACATATATACATATATACATATATACATATATATATATATATATATACATATATATACATATATACATATATATACATATATACATATATATATATATATATATATATATATATATATATACATATATATACATATATACATATATATATATATATATATATATATATATATATATATATATATATATATATATATATCGGGCCACTGGATATCTGGCCACGCACCTACATCTTCCACCCATTCCGTAATGCCACAGGGATCCGGGAGTCTGTTGCCATTCGTTAAAGTGACTAATAATATAACATTCAAGATTTGCCGGTGATAACCCCGCAGCGTAGCTTGATAAAGCCTGAAACGACGCCATTCTTTGTTGCCAAGATGCGCACGCATTCTCGCTGACGTCATACTGTTTACAAAAAGTAAAAGGGTCTATACGATCAACAACAATATGAACTCAAAGAATGAAGTCAGCTGACCACCAGAATTTACTGCATGACCAGGTTATTCTATCAATGAATGTTTATGTCTTCCTTGTTGACACAAGCTTGTTCTAAGATGACAAAACCAGAATTCATCTGACTGAAGTAGTTGAAAGAGGTGGTTCAAGGAGTATGAGACATCTTTTTCACACATGGATCAAAGCTGTATTGTTGTGTTTGTTTTTTCCATTTATTTTTAAAATAACCAAATAAACTATGTTGAAAAAATTTAGATAATTTTGAAAAATAAAGTCTGAACCTTAAAGGGATATTTCACCACAAGCCAAATTTAGTCCCCAGAGTTAGGCAAGTGAGAAAAAACATTTTGTAAACAGCCCAGTCATTCTCCTAATCTAGCAGTATTAATCATATTAATCAAGTCATTGTGTGCGCACGTGTGTACCTTTCATTGACTTCTATTCATTTTAGTGACCTCATTATGCAACCCATACCCTAACGAATATTGTATACACGTGCAAATGCGCGCGCGCACGCACGCACGCACGCACACACACACACACACACACACACACACACACACACACACACACACACACACACACACACACACACACACACACACACACACACACACACACACACACACACACACACACACACACACATTCTTGTCCAGCAGCACCTACCAGGACACTGTAAAAACACATTCTCCTTGGACCCACATTGTGTTCTTCATTCCAGAGGCTGCTTTGTTGAATAAAATTGGGATCAGTGATTTTACAAAGAACAACAGTTGTTACAAAGTTAGAGACAACACAAGATCTTTGAAACACGGTATCCCAAACTTTATTTTACTGGTTTTATCAGACGTACCATGGAGAGCAGTCACAGTTAGTGGTGGCACACACACACAATGTTCTGTCAATCAACTGATGCTTAACAAAACATAACAATGTTAAACACACGAATGCAGACAGTGGTAAAGCTGAAATAAATAAAAAAACTTAGTATTAAAAACACAAGTGCTGCAGTTATTCCATTAAAACAAAATGCTAAACTACCAATTTAGTGGCTGGTTTGAAATCCCAGGTTGCACCCAGCAGAAATTTAAGAAAAAACACAGCTGAAAAGGTAAGCTATATTTTAGTGAGAGAAGATTAAGAGAAAATAAAACCAAGAAAAGTAACAGACAGTTAAGAATCGAACAGATAGTAACTTAAATACAGATGAATGAATCTTTTGAGGCAGGAAGTGACAAGGACAGATATATTGTGCATAACTATTTACGGACACTCAAGACATGGAACAGGTGGACGCAAGTTTGCATGGAAACACTATTGAGTCAGTGCTAGCAGCAGCCAAAAACAGGCTACTCAAAATACCATCAAAATCAGTCGAATTTTAGCCAAAATCATTCAAAACCACCCCTCTCACAGAAGAATAAACAGCACAGAATAAGAGATGGGAGAATAAAGACATGAAATAAAGCATCTAAGGGCAAAACAAATATGAATCAAGGTGAATAGAGAAGGCAGACAAGTTTGAAACTTCTCCAAAAAGGCAATATATGTCATTCTTGAGTGTAGTGAGTGCTGTTTCTATTTAAATAAATATGTAGGATTAATTCTCTATGGTTAGTGGGATGGCCATATAGTCCACCTCACTGATAATGCTGTACAGTATTTACACATAATTATTTCTTAAAGACAAAATAACCTTTAGATGTACATACAGTATCCCTCATCCTTTGAGAAAACAACCATGATATTAAAAGTAGCAAGCAGTGTCTTTTTATTTATTAATTTTTTTTTACTTTTTACAAAGAACCCATGCAATTCCCATACAGAGTATTTATTTAAGATACGTAACTCCTTTAAGATCTCCTCTCATTCAATAACAGCAGATATTGCCTTTTAAACTAAACAGTAATGTGCCATTACATTAGAACAAAAGGCTTTGCAGCTTCGTTTGACTTCAAACCAAAATGCTAAGCTCTATACGCCAAATGTAAGTACACTGAATTTAAGATCAACCAAAAAAATAAAAATAAATAAAAACAATCTGTACAACATTCAACCCTTCTTTCGTCAATGCCATGGGAATGGGATACAATTCTCTATAACTATATACAGACATGTTATCATTCATGCACAGTGTCAACAAGTAGCACATTGACATTCCAAAATGAGGAAAACATGGCATAGGGACATAGGGCAATTAGGGATATGGGGTGAGGGAAGTACAGATAAAACACCACTGCCTGTTTCTGTTATGTTGGTGGCAGAGGAGATTGAGAAAATAAAAAAAAGAGGGGAAAAAAGACACAGGGACAGATAAGACACCTTAACAATACACATGCTGGGCAGGAGAAGTCCAGTTGAGCTCACTGACCCAGAAATCAATGTATGGCTGTAACTTCTTTTATTGTTATTTTTTATTTTTGTCTTTGTCCTCCTTGCATTCCATTTCCTTCTGTTTTCTCTTTAACACCTTTGACAATATACTTATTAAATGTGATTTAAAGGTAGAGAAAAGCTCTGGTCAAAATTTCCCCTTTTCTAGCGATACACTTTTACTCAGCTTGTGTCAGCAAGGATATCAATTTCCACGTTTGACAGTCTCGTTTTGCATTCATTTATTTTTCAGTGTCAGACAGACCGTCAGTTAAGGAGGGGAAGAGGCATTAAATAGATCAACTCTTAAATTAGAAGTAACATTGTTAATGAGTCACAACAGATATCACCACTGGATTATAATTTTTTTCTTTTTGTACAGGAACATTATTACTGCGTAAATCAGTCAAGAAACAAAACAGAAATGGTTGTTTACATCAGAAGTAACTCTTTGTAGCTGTTTCATATTAGCAACAAGAACCAATGCAATGCTTTATTTAAAAGCCACATCATTGAAAAAAAACTCATTGAATCATAGAAATTTGTTTATTCCTTCATTGCTTTTAGTGTCCATCTGTAGAGCAGTAGCGCAGCTAATCTCTGACCGTCCTGCACTCAGAAGTCAAAAGCAAGACAAGAAGCTAAATCTAACCACTATTGTAATTCTTTGCAGGAAAGTGTTGCATTGAAAAAGAATGTAGATCCTGTTTGGCATTTACAATAGATGCAGGTAAAAAAAAGCCAACCTGCTTTTTGCAGCCTACATTTTGTTAGCTTCCATACTTGGTTAAAATCCTCTTAACAGCTGTCATAAATCAGCCATCAGCTTCATATCAGACACATGTATTCAAGGTGGATACATAACATGAGAGCACAGCAAAGTTGGTGTTGCTAGAAAAGCTTCAAGTAATAATTTGACGCTAACATCTATATAACTGCAAGCTTTTCATTCCCATTTACTCAACTCAAGTAGCAGACAAATTTTAGGTAAGTCTAACACAATTCAACAAAATCTTATACACATTATGCACTGGCAATAAAAATCTATGTTGATTTCGTACTCCTTTTGTAGATATTAGCAATAATTTTTACAGTGTATAAACCTCCAACTTCATGCCAGTGAATAGACAAATGAGATTTACTGATTTGGGTTGGGTTCAAACTTTTCCTATTGTTATCAACATGGATATTTGGTATTTTCAGAAAGACAAGCTAGTTAGAAATTCTTACTTTCTTATAGAATTTCCCTTTGGCAAAAAGAGTAAACTGCATCTTCATACCAATGAGAACAGCTAATCTAATAAAAAGCTGTACTTTTAGCAGCTTGGCAAAAACATTGAGTTTGAGTATTTCAATTGATTTAGGAATTAAAATAGAGCTGTGAGCCATATTTTACCTCTATATAGCACTCAATTAAAATTGTGTAATTCCCTAGCCCTCTGGATTGATTATTTTAGAAAAATTCCAATATATCCTCATCTTCACAACACTTTTTAGATTTTCCAAATTTGTCCATAATTGACCTCCACTCTGCTTTACTTGTATTGTAGACGTCTAACTAGATGACTGCTATGTTTACAATGTTATACTTCTGGTTCAGATGACATTTTACAAAAGACAATTCAATACGATGAATTATACATTAAGTTTAAAAAAGGGATAAGGGAAATACTAGCCAATTTTGTTGCATACAGTAGTGCTATAGTACAAGTTAGAGTACGCTGAGTTCTTTGTCGTTGTAGCTGAAGGATTAAAATAACAGTCTGAAGTCTAGACTTTTCTCACAGTCACAATAGGCTCGAAGATTTGGTTATTTGGCAATTTTTTTTGGATGTCAATTTGTTTTTTGCATCAAAATTTTTTACTTTGACATTTTATTAAAAACATGAAATGCTAATGTGATCAACACAGTTTGCTTTTGCCTAAGATGATGTCAAATAGTAGAAATATTGTTTTCACATCCTCCAGCCACACTTTGATTGCCAAATATTTATAGAGAAAATCACTGACTCCTGTGACACCTTGAAATGAGATTTTATAGCTTAAATTCTATTTTAAGACAGAGGATAAATTACATTATACAATATGTATATTATAACTTTTTTGGCTCCGATTTAAAAATGTGAGATTGCATTAGTTTTCCCAACACTACCCGATCACAATAGATTCACAGTTAATTTGCATCATCTTGTTAATTAAACTCTGGCATACTTTCATGTTTGTTAGAAGAAAATAAAGCATAAGCCAACAGGACTACGGATTCCTTTATGTATTCAAGGAATTACCCTAATATTAAACACTTAATCTGTTAATACTGCTTGATTCGTACTTTAAACTCTGTGACTAAATTAAACTCACTTTACATTTAACAAGGTTCATCTACTTTAAAAGAGATTTAAAAATGACTAAAATATTCTTTCTTTTGATTTAACGTCATTTCTTCAAGCATCCGTAAGCTGGTTTAAATACTCATACATGTACCTTTAGGGCTTTCTGTAGTAACCAGGGGCCTCATTTATAAAACTTTGCATAGAATCCTTACTAAAACCCAACTTGAGCTCAGTAAAAAAAGAAATGTAACGCAAGCTAATTTCCTGACCTATAAAACTCTGTTTACACATGTGGTCAGGTGTTTCTGGATCACATCTTGCCTTCTACACACCCACTTTCTGCAATAAATGGACAATGCAAACTACGTTCTTAATATTGTACGTATAAATAAACCCGCTTATCAATCGTGTTTCATGGGTGACCATGACAACCGACACAAAAATCTACGCTCAGGGTGTGACGTAGGCATGGACAAATACTTTATTCCCTTCACTCTGCTGCAGGGACTGGAATATACTTGCTTTTTAACTTTGTGTTGGTGCAGGCATCAGGTTGTGTCTTTTTTCACATACTTGCTGGTGCTTGCACGTAGTACTGGAGTGTTCCACTAGGGGGGCACAGTATAGAAATCAGACCAGATAGAGTCCCGGGCGTTTGGGGTACAACCAAATGCAAAGTAGCAAATTTAAACACACGTATGCATAGTTAAAAAGCAAGTATATTTCAGGCCTAAGATGACATTAATCATTGATACCAATCAATAAAAGCAGCAATATGGTGCACAGGAAGAGATTGCTCTCTTTTCCAGATCTAAGGGGAACATTTAATGAAAAGCTTTAATTTAACCCAAAAAGGACTTTAGGCTGGAACTTTTATCAGCCCAATGGTTGGCTTATTCCCACAACAACGAGCCAATGTTCTGTCATCACCTGTTTAAGGAAAACCCAGACAGCAGTACCTGTTAGCAAGTATATTTCAGGCCTAAGATGACATTAATCATTGATACAAATCAATAAAAGCAGCAATATGGTGCACAGGGAGAGGTGGCTCTCTTTTCCTGATCTAAGGGGAACATTTAATGAAAGGATTTAATTTAACCCAAAAAGGACTTTAGGCTGGAATTATCAGCCCAATGGTTGGCTTATTCCCACAACAACGAGCCAATGTTCTGTTATCACCTGTTTAAGGAAAACCCCGACAGCAGCACCTCTGTGTTATGTAGTGCCATTTTAGTTTCTAGTTTTAATCACACGTGCCGTTGCATGCAACAGAATTGATGCACCAATAAAGGGTTTGAAGGCGTAATATCATAAAGACAATTTATAATAATTAGTGATGTAATTTTTATTGTCGGTTCAGAGATTGGAGTGGGGGTGACTGATGGTTTTGTGTGTGATCGCGAGGGTCTGCAAGTCTGAAAACGTGTCCCAAATTAAAATTTTCACCATCTCCAAAATGTGCTTACTCCAGATCCAAAGTTTGCTTAAACTTGAGCACATTTTTCTGTCAAGTTCTTCTAAGAAATTGCAAAATTTTGTGTGGAATGTCACCAACACAGTTTTCAGACCCAGTGTGGTGCATAAGCAAGCTGTACAAATGAAGCCCCAGACCATTTACCCCTACCTGTATTGAGTTGATTTCAGCACAAACTCTACAAATACTTGTATTCACTTTTTCTTTATTCCTTTAATATTTTTTCTTAGTTTAATGGCTTTCACGTTGGCTGTTAAAGTCAAGCAATAATTGCTGTTTTGAACATTTGACATGACAGTGAATCACAGAATATATAATGTTTACTTCCTTTTTATAAAAAAATAGACAGTAATCATCCAGTTTGATGGGTATAATATTTTGAATTAGTAACAAGAGAAAGTGACAAGAAAATGAGAATGAGTAGTCGTTTCAGGATTAATAGAGTTATTTGCAATTTGCAGTTTATGTTATGAATAGAACGGCTCTTATCAAGAAAAGTAAGAGCTTTGCCTGATTGAACACATTAAATTAGCATTTATGTATACTTGGTTTAGTTCTTTAAACAATGTACTCATATTTCAATATGGTCTTTTTATGCAAGTGAAGCAAAGTCCTAAGAAATCAACGCAAATACCTTCGAAATGACAGATTTATATGTGTGCCAGAAATGTCATTTAAAGGTTGGAGACTAAAAGTTGTTTGTAGAAAAGCCAGCCCTTGCAACTTTTGGGGAGAGGTGGTTCAGAGATATTGGATATCGATTGAAACTCAGAAAAAATCAAGCTGTGTGAAAGTGAGATAATAAGATGGATAACTAAAAGAATGTCGGCCAGGTTTTGCAGAGACTGGTATCAACATTTTATACATTATGAAAGCGTATTGCAGTGGGATGATTCAAAATTATTTGATTATCTCATTGGTGGAAAACCAGAACAAAAAAGCAAACATACAAGATTAACTTAGATTTTAATGCAATGATTATAGTTTCTCTAACAGTTTTTAACGGTAGAGTGGCCTGTTTGTCTTCTCAGACATGGGCCTTATTAAAGGTAAAAGCACATTAACCCTTTCATTTTAAATAAGATATTAAATTATTATATCTACAGTTTAAAGCAACAAAAGGAGCACTCGTTCAGGAGCGCATGGCGTAACCAAGACATTCAGAAGAAAAATCAGTGAAGCTCTAAATATACGTTTAGCTCTCGAGTATTTACATGCCTGACTTCAGCAATGATCAAAAGTTGGCCACACTGATTGCTCTCCGCCACCATGAGAGTCCTGCTCAGCATTTCTACACGCTGAGAAAGTGAGAGTCCAGAAGACCGATACATTTAGTCTCACGCGGCAACAGCAAAAACAAGAGGCTTTTTTTCACAGTAGTTTACCTTCTTCCAACAGCACACAAGCACATATACGTCGCCTCACGCCAGCAAACAAAGTTTGTTTTCAGTACACAGATGTGGCAATGAATCCCATTTTTTTCCTGATTGTGTTCTTAGTATTGTCTAAATATGGTTGTAGACGTTTATATTGGTGTAGCTGGACAGACGATTGCTCCGACTGGAAGAGGAATCCAGCGATTTCTGTTTAAGCAAACTTCCAGACTTCAAGCTTGGAAAAAACATCGTTATTACCACGTGTTTGCAACCCTATAACTTTGTTGTATGCAGTTAAAACATGAGTGTATTTTAAAATAACTTAATGGGTCTTTTTGTGTAGCTAGACAAAAATGGATTTATTTGTTTACTCCTTTTTTCACCATCAAATTTCCATCTTTTGAGAAACGTATCTAACTGCTATGATTCTTGTCCTTCCATGCATCTGTTTCCTTCCACTTAGTTTTTAGATGCTTCAATACATCTAAAGGTCCTTCATCTGTACATCCTTCCATTCATTTGTCATTAAATGTATTGCACAAAAGGAATACTAGATCATCAAAACAGCCTTAATACCCCAAATCCTCAATTAATTCACCATTCTTCTGTCTTGTATTCCTGTTACATCCTTCCCTTTGTTATTTCTCACCACCTTAAAAACCTTTGATGTGGCAATAGGCCTCCAGCGAGGAGAAAAGAATGTAGAGGAGCCACAAGCTGAAGAACAGCATTGTGGTCAGGGCCTTTGCAGTCCGTGGCCCTCCCAGCTCTCCACCAATCTCTGGTCGTCGTCGGTACATCAGAGTGGCGACTGAGATAAAGGCAAATATGGTAAAGAGTGTGACAGAGAATGCCAGAGTGCCAGGATCCACCTTAAACTCCTCCCCCTTGCTTTGGTGGTAGATGGCAGCAATGGACCACGCCACCTATCAAGCAACAGCAAAGTTAATAACAGAAGACACCATGACCACATTTACACATTTATTCTGTCATTGTTAAAGACTGGTAATCTTAAAGTGGCAAGCATTAACCACTCAAGTGAGACTGAATGTTCCATCATTTTGTTGTTAATGGAGATGGACTCACCCCAATGCCTAGGAAAACATTGACAGCATTTGAGCCAGTCACGTTACCAATGGATGCATCAGCATACTGATCTTGGATAGCAGCAACCTTACTGGCAAATGTATCTGCATGGAAAGAAGTGAAGGGAGATTGAATGTTAAAAGGTTGAATGTGGAAGACAAACACCATAGCAACACCTAGTGTGTTGAGGTTTTAGATGCAGTAGAACATGGTTTCCATCTATTGGGAGGCCAGGTTTGCCACCAATACATGAAGTGACCAGTCAGTACCATGTCCAGTGACGAATCGTACAGGGTAAGGACTAATTTCCTCTAATAGGTTTATTTACAACAGTATTTAATGTTAGAACATCTTCTGGCTTCAGAAGCAGCTGCTTGACTTGTAAAGTCAGCCATTTTCCACAGTGCCAGCCTCACTGTGCTGAGTTGACTGTTTAGTGTTTGGCAACCCGCAATGATGCCATCTACTGGCTGGTAGATGTAAACACAAACCCAGTGTCATGCCTGTCAAAATAAATATTTGATTATTTTTTTAAATAAAAATATAGCTTTTAAAGGAAACACAACCTTCATTCTTCACACCTCTTAACACCCCAGGGAGTTTTTCTTAATGTAGCTTTTAATTACACTCTTCCCTATTCAACTCTTTACTTTCATAGATGAAATATTTTCAGGTTTTCATTTTGTAATGAATTAATTTTCATCACTGAAAACAAAATGAAAAAAAAATCACTTCTATAAAAATTAAATCACTCAATTTGAAATTAATCTTCACTTTTGTCAACAAATAAGAGGCAACGAAAATTGAAAGCAGCAAAAACTCAACCACAAAACAGGAAAGAAGTTCATAACAGACCAAAATGCAAATTTACCAATTAGCAAATGAAACAGTTGGGACTAGATGAAAAATAAACCAGAGACCGGAGGCGGCCGATGTTTGAAAAAGCTGCCGGTAACAGTTGAACAATTCCATCCATCCATTATGGATCCATGTTATAATTAAGTAACACCTGTTTTGATGTCTTTTCCTGTCATGTTTACAAATATTGCTGCACATTATAAAGATATGTTTACTTTATTAACCCTCTGATGCCTGAATTATGAAATCTTCAACCATGATTTTTTAAACAATTTTTTTCATTCATCTTTAGGTGTGAATGAAACAAATTTCATATTTACATATTTTTTGTAACATTTTATTTACACATAGTTTATTACATGTCCATCTCAGTGGACAGCGTGTATTCTGAACATGAAATATGTTGACTTGACTTACTGAAGTCCAAATGGAGAGGCTGAAATGCAATAAAGTCTTCAATAGCTGTGCTTAATAGCAAAAATAAATAAATAACAATTTTGAGTACCTGTCCACTGTAGTGACCATTATACACCAAAGGGTTAAAAGTGACAGGCACAATTTCAAACTATCGGTGTGCAATTAGGTATTTTCCATTAATTTGTTATTAAAACACTTAGAGTTTTATTGATCCAAAAAGTGAGATGTGAATTTTTCATATTTCTTTACAGCTTCAAGTAGTTGCGTTAACAATTCATTTACAGAAGTAGAAAATTATTACATCAGAAGAAAAAAAACAAATATATATATATATATATATATATTTTAGTGGATTAAAATTAAAACAAACTGGACGACTAAATCGTAACTAAAATTAAAAAAAAAATTGTCAAACTAAATTAAAATTTATTTTCAAAATGAGCACTGGGGACTTCAACACTTAAGCAAACCATCAGATGTCAGTTAGTTTCAGTACTGATGCTCATCACAGTAGAGGCCAGGATTCGTACATGTTTTCTGTTATATAAACAGCACATTAGTATAAGGTTGATTAGCCATAATAGCGCTTTATATATGAACGGATTACACAAATAAACATTCAACAGCAGCACTCTTAGTGCTGTAAAGTAATAACTGTAAAGGCAAAACCTAAAATAGAAACCTCAATCCTAAAACTGTGTTCATTTCATGGTTGTAAGCATGGGAAGGGTTTGGTCCAAGATCAATCATTAATGAAACAGAGGCTGTTTCTCAATACCCAAATACACTAATATGTTCATACCGTAAATCCTCTAATACAGGCCTGTATTCAATTAACGGCTGGGTCTCAAATTTTGGCCGGTGTCGGAGTCGGCAGAGGTGAATAATGGCCGGTCTCTTATTGTGGCTGGGTGGAATATGGAAGTACGGGGGGCGGTTGTGTCATCGTCTCACTTTTGATTTGCCAGTGATAGACTTTTAACCGTGCGGAGATGAAGAGGAGGCGAAAATTTGATATTGTAGGACACCGGGCATCTCAGCGGCAGGTTTATAGTCCCCAGATCAACCAGCAGGAGGCAGTAGAGGTTCACACAGACCTTTACTAGGCTTTTTCTTCAACACTTTGTAACGCTACAGACACCGATCCTCTATCACGCTCCTACCACACAGAGTCACGGTGTCAGTTAACCATGCTAATTCAACCCGCTCCATAGAACACACATCACCTTCCCTGTGGCTTACATTAACATAACACTCACACAACACGCAAATCAACACATAGGAACTAGCAGAACGATAGGAAACACATAGAACACAATACCCAGAATGCACCTGGCTTACAACCCCAGCCAGGTCATTACAATATCAAGTTCAAAGAGAACGTGCACTGCACAACACTGGGGAGCAATAGGGGTTGTATGAACTAGTCAACTTCACTATAGTGACTTTTTATGCCTGTCATCGACTAGTCGCTGTCACGTGATAATGACCGGCAAGATGCAGCCCTCGGAAAAGACAGCAGCCTGCTATCAGCAGGTGACAAGCTCCTGTGCTCGGGGGGGGGGGGGGGCAACATGCTGTGCCAGAGCGTTGGTACTGACACGCGATCGTTCATGTCGGGTCATTTCCTTTAATGTTTTCTGTCTTCTATTTGCGCCTGATGTGTTTCGCTGCTGTGGAGTGGGACGCATCACCTTGTCATCCGGTGACGCACCGATCACTGATGTGGACGGCAAGCAGCGAGCACTCCGCTGTTTTTGCGGTCGGTAGATCTTTTAGAACTGCAGTTCAAAGGTAACTCATAAGGTGAATATATATGAACCCAGGTAGCAGTTTTTCTTTAGGATTGAGAGGAGATGCAGGAAGATAATAAACAGACAGGAGAGAAAAATAGTCAAATAAAAACAAGTTTATTTTTGTACCTGGTGGTTGCAACAAACAGACACCATTGAAGGTAATCAGAAGTGAGGAACAGAAAATGAAATAATTATTTTAATGTTTAGAGCAGCAGGAACTCCGAGAGGCTGCAGGCGCATCAGTGAGTTTGTGGCCGCTGCGCAGGGGGAGGGGGGAGAGGGCTGAAGCAGAAACTACCGTTGTTAAAAGAAATGTGTTTAACTTTGAAAATGTGGGCGCAATTTTAATTGTCAAAAACTCCAGCGAACCATTAGTTCATTTTGCTCAAATAGAAATAGAGGCCTGCCTCTAATACTGGCCCTCCTTCCAATAAAGGCCTGGAGCTTGATTAGCTTGAGTCAAATACAGGCCCGGGCCTGTATTAGAGGATTTATGGTATGTACTAGACAAGTATGCTCTTGGCAAGGACACCAGAATGTCCATTCTACTACGGAAGGACGATGACAGCCTTTAAAACAGAACCGTACTCTGTTGCGCCATGGCAACAAGCGCAGCTTTTTGCTATGGTTAAAAAAAATTACCCGATATAAAATAAAAGTGTAGTTTGTCCCTTAAATAACAAAATCACAATGAAGACATTATTTGTATAATATTTGGTTTGCTTTTGATCAAAATTAATAAAATACCAGATTTCTTGCTGTTAAATTAATAAAAATGTTTCTTTTTCATCAAAACAAAGCTATTTAAAGCATTGCTGCTTTTATTTTGATAGCGAGTTAGCCAATTAGCATTTTGAGGGATCGTGAAGTCTGAAGGAAAAAAAGGCAGTAAAATTTACAGGTTACATGCAATTATTTACAATATCAAGCAACTTCATATTTCTTTTTGTATTTCTGATATAAAACACTACAGTTATGAGTTTTCTCCTCAGTCGTTCAAAGCTATGGTTTGCGTTGCAATGCATTGTGGGATGCCTTGCCGGCAAAGTCCACAGAAGGATGCAACTGATGCATCCTTGATATAATGGGCGGAGCAAGAAGACATCTAGGAAATCTGACAGTACTAGCAGGACCAACAATGATAACATTTCACAAGGACATGAATCCACAAGTACAGACAAGAATGCATATTGAGTAACGAGTCTCAGTTGGCAATGACAAATATTTTTGGCCTAGGTTTAATTTTTGCCAAACTACAGATGCTCCAAAGGGACAATGTTCCCCATTATACTGACAGAATATTTGAAAACCAAGCCAACTCCAAACAATAAACTTCAGTGAACAAAAAGCTGAATGGTCAGTGCTTTTTACTTTCAATAATTAGCTGGCCACCCCATCTTTGCAAGTGTCTGGATGCAGTATGAGGAGACAAAAACTGAGAAAAAGCAAAGAGATGAAAGATCAAGATGATTAAGGTCTTTGGGGAAGCTGCAGTCAAACTAAATAAGGACAAAAATGCATCCAGAAGGAGTAATTGCAGAGGAAGCAGAAGATGACGCGATGGTGGCTGAGAAAATTGACCAACAAAGAGTCTGGTTGAAAAGATAAACCTCCCCCAACTCATGAAGCTTCATGGCAATCCTGCTGGGCTGATCTGTGAGTATGTTCCTGTCAAGGCTTTGTTGTTCCATAAGTGTGTGTGTGTGTGTGTGTGTGTGTGTGTGTGTGTGTGTGTGTGTGTGTGTGTGTATGTGTGTGTGTGTGAGTTTCAGTGTAAAGTGCCTACATATACAGTGCTTCTGTGTTTGTGAACAGAACCACCTGGGTCTAATCTGATGCCATGCATCCACCAGCTGGCAAAGGTTTACGAGTCTCGGCTTCGGTTGCTCTGAGTGCTTGTGAGGCTGATTGAGTGGGAGAGTGTGTGGGTGCTCGCGTGTTCAGTGGCGCCCAGCATGTTTTGTGAAAAAGGTTCGCTCCTTCAGTGACAGTATAGCTCCAGAGAGCTTCCTGCCCTTTTCCTTAACCTCACAATCACCTAATGCCAACTTCTTCCCTCTCTGCCTCATTCTCGCTTTTGTCTTCTGCTTGCCTACGGTTTCCTAAAATGGAAGGAGGTGTTGGTGAATATTTATGCGCTCAGTTTGATCAGTTGTCTAGCTTTGGTAAATTATTTGTACTAAATAAAATAAACCTTGTGAGAATATATAAATTAACGTGCTACTACTAGTTTACCTGTTGAATTAATTATAGATTTACTAGGATAAATACAATAAAGTTTATCTCTTACTAAATAAAATATTTATGAAGAAATCACAATGTAACCAAAGATTTTTACTTGGTATATATGTTGTGTAGATGTGTGTTTGTGGATTGGTGTTGGTGTGTGCGTCTTTTTACTGACTGGCTTCATGAATTGAACTGTACTGGAATGTTTACTGAGTGAAGTGCCTTGAGACGACTCTTGTCGTGATTTAGCGCTATATAAATAAACTTGAATTTAATTTAATTTAATAAAAAAATGACATGTTTTAAACATTTGTTGAGATTATTTCAAAACAGTTAGAAAACAACCTAAATTTTACAGTTCTGAAGCCTCACCATATAAAAGCTTATTCGTAGTATTAATACTTACTTTGATTCAAACTAAAACTGTACATTATTGTCCACAGATTCTGTTGATCATTGTTGATCTATGCCCTCCAAAGAAGAATTGAAGTATCATATCAGGGAAAACCCTGAATGTGTACTCATCGAGCAAAACATTTTTCAGATGGCCACATCTAATGCTTTTCCTTCCAGCTGTGGACATTTTCTCCTTTTAGCTAAATTGTTCAACTGCTAATGGAAGATTTTTCAAACAGCGGCCATTCCGGACTTTTCTCATCTAGCCCCGCCTGTTTTGTTTGCTCATTGGTTCTTTTTTCCCATTCTCCCCTTTTCTGTTTTCTGATTGTCTTTTCGTTACTGTCAATTGTTATTGTTTTGAATTTGTCGACTAAATTTCGATTAATATTCATCATATTTAGTCTTTATAGGAGTATATTTTTTAGTTTTTGTTTGCAAAAATTCATTCATCACAAAAACAAAACCCCAAGTATATGTCGTCAACAAAATTAACACTGGTTTTGCACAGTTTGTCCCCTTTAACATTTGTTCTATGGTTCATGAAATATTTGCTGGCACAGGCAAAAACATGGTCCACCATTTGCCAGCAAGCAATTATGAATGACTCATGGCTTCATAATGCAATCTAAACCAATTTACAGTCAGGTCCATAAATATTGGGACATTGACACAATGCTAACATTTTTGGCTCTATGCACCACCACAATGGATATCAAATGAAACGATCAAGATGTGCTTTAACTGCAGACTGTCAGCTTTTATTTGAGGGTATTTACATCCAAATCAGGTGAACGGTGTAGGAATTACAACAGTTTGCATATGTGCCTCCCACTTGTTAAGGGACCAAAAGTAATGGGACAGAACCATAAATCAAACTTATACATTTCAATACTTGGTTGCAAATCCTTTGCAGTCAATTACAGTCTGAAGTCTGGAACACATAGACATCACCAGACGTTGGGTTTCATCCCTGGTGATGCTCTGCCAGGTCTCTACTGCAACAGTCTTCAGTTCCTGCTTGTTCCTGGGGCATTTCCCTTCAGTTCTGTCTTCAGCAAGTGAAATGCATGCTCAATTGGATTCAGGTCAGGTGATTGACTTGGCCATTGCAAAACAATCCACTTCTTTCCCTTCAAAAACTCTTTGGTTGCTTTTGCAGTATGCTTTGGGTCATTGTCCATCTGCACTGTGAAGCGCCGTCCAATGAGTTCTGAGGTATTTGGCTGAATATGAGCAGATAATATTGCCCGAAACACTTCAGAATTCATTGTGCTGCTTTTGTCAGCAGTCACATCATCAATAAATACAAGAGAACCAGTTTCACTGGCAGCCATACATACCCACGCCATGATCACACCATGATTCACTGATGAGGTGGTATGCTTAGGATCATGGGCAGTTCCTTTCCGTCTCCATACTCTTCTCTTCCCATCACTCTGGTACAAGTTGATCTTGGTCTCATCTGTCCATAGGATGTTGTTCCAGAACTGTGAAGGCTTTTTTAGATGTTGTTTGGCAAACTCTAATCTGGCCTTCCTGTTTTTGGGGCTCACCAATGGTTTACATCTTGTGGTGAACCCTCTGTATTCACACTGGTGGAGTCTTCTCTTGATTGTTGACTTTGACACAGAGTGCTTTTACATGCAGCCAGTAACCCTTTTAAAACCCGGATATCCACAATAACCCAGTTCCGCACGGCCATGTAAACACCGCCAAAAACCCGGATATGCTCATAACCGGGTTTTTAAAAACCCGGTTACTGCACCTGGGGTAACCCTTTTCTAACCCGAATGTTTGGTCGTGTAAACGCATATCGGGATATCCCCATCAAAGCATGTGTTCTGCGCATGCTCTGTTCGCAAGGAATCTTGGTCTTTTGAGTAGCGAGACATCTTGTATGCGCCAGAACACCGGAAGTAAACAACAAGTTGGGAGCAACATGGCGAGTCGCGGCACAGCACCACACTTTTGAAGTGACGAAGAAACCTGTCTTCATCGGTCTGGTGAAAAGTATGAACATTATGTCTTTTGTTGACGGCCGAACTGGGAAACATGTTGTTTTCACGGATACCGGAACATGAAGAACCGGAAATTACACATATTGCGTCTTGACGTAGTCCATACGTCCTGACGCTACCCCAACGTCCGCATTTAAATCGGGTTATGCAAGTTAGGGGTAACTCTTTCTATTTATGCTTGTAAACGGGTTATTCTGATCAACTCAGAAACCCGAATACCGACCTTAACCCGATCGTAACCTGGATATTGGCTGCATGTAAACGTAGTCAGTGATACACCTACCTCCTGCAGAGTGTTCTTGATCTGGCCAACTGTTGTGAAGGGTGTTTTCTTCACCAGGGAAAGGATTCTTCGGTCATCTGCCACAGTTGTTTTCCGTGGTCTTCCGGGTCTTTTGGTGTTGCTGAGCTCACCGGTGTGTTCCTTCTTTTTGAGAACGTTCCAAACTGTTGTTTTGGCCACGCCTAATGATTTTGCTATCTCTCTGTTAGGTTCCTTTTGTTTTTTCAGCCTACTGATGGCTTGCTTCACTAATAGTGACAGCTCTTTGGATCTCATCTTGAGAGTTCACAGCAACAGATTCCAAATGCAAATATCACACTTGAAATGAACTCTGGACCTTTTATCTGCTCATTGTAATTGGGATAATGAGGGAATAACACACACTTGGCCATGGAACAGCTGAGAAGCCAATTGTCCCATTACTTTTGGTCCCTTAACAAGTGGGAGGCACATATGCAAACTGTTTTAATTCCTACACCATTCACCTGATTTGGATGTAAATACCCTCAAATAAAAGCTGACAGTCTGCAGTTAAAGCACATCTTGTTTGTTTCATTTGATATCGATTGTGGTCGTGTATAGAGCCAAAAATGTTAGCATTGTGTCGATGTCCCAATATTTATGGACCTGACTGTATTATATAAAATAATCTTTATGCCCTATTTAAAATTCGATAAGCTATTAGGGACATTTTTCTGGATTTAAATGCTGATTAGATGTCTAATGACATGAACGGAAATAGTAAATGCAGTATATATTGACTGCAGTCATGAAGTAATGATGTCATGAGGGTTTGGCCAAATATTTATGCTACTGTTTCTTTTACTCTTAACAACTTTTGTTGTTTACTCCAGCTCTGAACATTTGTGTGTTTGTGTTAGCGGGCCTAACCGTGATAAACGAGGTTAATCATCTTGGAACTGCAGCACAGGATGGGTTTTATTAACTGCAATAGCCATAGAACTGCAGCCTGCTTGTGTGTGTGTGTGTGTGTGTGTGTGTGTGTGAGAGCCCAGGAAGGTACTGCTAATAAGGCTGAGAGGCTCACAGAGGCCAAAATGCTTTTCTTTACATTCTGCAGCCTCACAAACTGTGTGCACATTTGTGCACAACCTGTTTTACTCCAAGCAGCTGAATTAGCCCACAAATGCAGCTGTTGGCAGGTGTGCATTTTTGTGTGTACAGGTGTGTAAAATTGCATCCCCAAGGTCCCTAAATACGTAGTCAGAGACCACCTGAGCCTGGCATGACAAATAGATTTACGCTAAAAACAGGTGATAGTACATCAGTGTGTGTGGAAAAACTATTTCACAGGTTGTGTGTTGCAGGTATATTCACTTTTGTCCTTTGTTGACACATTGCTATTAAAGCCAGTGTGTTAGCTTAGATATTCAATATTTTAGCGTGATCTCTCTCTCTCTCTCTCTCTCTCTCTCTCTCTCTCTCTCTCTCTCTCTCTCTCTCTCTCTCTCTCTCTCTCTCTCTCTCTCTCTCTCTCTCTCTCTCTCTCTCTCTCTCTCTCTCTCTCTCTCTCTCTCTCTCTCTCTCTCTCTCTCTCTCTGTGTGTATAAATATATTGCAAATTTAGTGCTTTTCTTTGGATGTGTGGTGTAAATAGCTGTTGTTCTCTTTTTGGCAAAATCTTCAAAGGCCAGTTTTTAAAGAGCAAGACATTTTTTAAAATATTAGAAAGGAGAAGCCTCTAGTTGATACCAGTAAATTCTTATTAATTCAGAAAAATTAGAGGACCATTAGCAAAATAACGTCTG
The DNA here is from genome assembly GCF_043380555.1 of Nothobranchius furzeri. Taxonomy (NCBI): domain Eukaryota; kingdom Metazoa; phylum Chordata; class Actinopteri; order Cyprinodontiformes; family Nothobranchiidae; genus Nothobranchius; species Nothobranchius furzeri. The sequence goes on along the minus strand of NC_091752.1, from coordinate 27,824,086 downwards.
CACCAAACTGAAGGCAGCTTTTTTGGGATGCACCAGATTACCCATAAAAAATTTTAATTGTAAAGATAACAGAGATGAACTTGGATTACAAGTTTTTATTACTAGTATATTATGAAATACAAGAAGAAATTTTAATGCTAAAATGTAATGTTTATTTTTCTCAAATTCAAATATTTCTCCAACTCTGTTCAGACAACTATTATAGTGAGCAACATAAAGGATTGATGCTGGTGAAAATTAGAGGGGGTTTAAAAAGTTTTGAGTCTGTTTTGAGTCAGAATTGATGCATTTAGGGATTGTAAAGCAGTTGTAGAAATCATGTCATGTGACTCATCTGGGATTTTTATGCTAAAGCATAACACATAAAGTTAATGTGAGTGACAGGCATTTTTGAAGATTTGTCATTTCTGGAAGTTTTTGGAAGAGTCCCATTTAGTTTCTTTATTGAATGTCTAACTTTATTCCCTCTAATCTTGTTTCTAATGGACAGCTATTACTTCTACTTAATTGAGTAAGAAAGCCACCACCAGTGCCGCTATGTTGAAGCTTTATGAAAATGAGGCTGAATCAGTTCTTTTTTCAGTGGCTTTTCAGAAGATAGCTTCAGCTTTGTTGGAGAATTACAATCTGACCAGTGATGCTAAAAAGGCCCAAGGAAGGCCCAAGTAAAATTTTTTCAATACATTTGCAGTGACCTGTAGAATAAATTAATGGCTTGTGAGTCAATCTCTGTAGGGACAAATGCTGTCACACTCCTGGTTCATGAAGTACAAGTTAGTCAGAGGAGAGGGAAGCAGAAAACAGCAAAGAAGTTGGAGTCTTATTCATTATTATTTTCAGATAATCGAACATCTCACCTCTGATTGGCTAACAGCAACACGACTACCACTGACTCAGTTTGCTCAGCAACACTGGTCATTTATTTACACCAGTAACAAGCCTGAAGGACTTTCTTCTATGTGGTGAAGTTGCTAATGCTAACGGTTAGCTTCTACTAGCCGAGACGCGTTCAGCTCTCTCCTAAACCAACAACCTTCCTTGTTGGGAGCCAAAATGGGTGAGGCCATGTGTGACTTAAATCTGAGTGACTTTTCTAATCCAAGCTTTTTGCTTTGTGTTTGATATCAGGAGTTAATGCAGAAAATAAGGGTAGAAGACTGTATTCAGGCTCAGCCTGCATGCGAAACTCAGACTGACCAATCATATTTAAAAAATGTGTAAATTTTTTTTAGTGAACTAGCTGCATTTTTCATGTCTTTTAAGCAATACTTCTTGTCATCGACTACTGCAAGTAGGTAGCAAATGAGGGTCAAAGAAAAAAGTGCAGTTTTCCAGAATTTTAAGATGCAAAAGGTGATGACACGCAAGTCTTGGAGCGCAGAAACACAGATATAAACATAAAGGGTATGCTCACCTGGCACAGATGTTCCCAATGCAACAAATACGACTGCTGTGACGGAGTCTTTCAGACCCACCGTGCAGCCAAAGTGGGAGGCCAGATCCCCTGGAAAAACACAAGCATATTTCTAGTCACAATTGAGAACAAAGTCATTAGATTTGACACAGGAAATAAATGTAGTCTTTATTCCAGAATTTTAAATTTGATTTCAGGTGCCCACCGATGACGGCAGTGAGCAATCCGATCATGCAGATGGACACAACAAAGCAGGCCCAGCCGCTCCAGTAATCAGTTGGTGGGACAAAGGCGAACAAAACCTTCCAGAAGACGGTCAGAAAGTGCATGACATAGTCAAAGCACGAGGGCAGCTTCTCCTCACCGCACTCCTCATCATCGTCATCTTCCCCTGGAAAGAAGAAGAAACGTTTAAATGAGTGGCCTCTTTCAGGATTTAACCTAGACTTGCAAGAGAAAAGTACATCACTTCTCCAGCTCAAAGTAGGAAAAAAGCAAACCCAGATTCCTCATGTTTAACCCTGCTGCTACAGCTGAACCAGAAGAGGAGTCTCCTGGAATAAAACCTGTAACAGGAGGCGATTCAGCCTACAGCTCTCAAATCAAAACCATTGCTCTGTATACAGATGGACCAAGCATTTCTTCTTTGTTCAATAATGCAGACACGACTTGAACAACATTCATATTTTCCATTTATTTCAAATTGTAAAATAAATAAAATTTTGACTCAGTTTCACAATTTGTAACATAAAGAGCAAAACATCTTGACATTTAGAAATTCATTAGACAAACATAATACCTGAGTCAGCTGCACAGCCAGTGTGTAACCATCTAATCATCACCTCTGACATGAACTACAGCCATCTGCAGCAGCTCTAAGAATGCACACAGGCTGTGATTAAAGGGGAGAGCAGCTGAAATGTAAAATTCAAACGACTTTTTCTGCTCGATGAAAGGCACACATACACACAAGCGGATCCCTTGGTGGTTCCGCTCCATTAATAAAAAGACTGAGATGAATAAAGTAGACTTCCTGCTGTTTTAGTGAATCACGCTGACTGGGTGAATCCCAAAGAGAGCCACGATTTCTCATTGATATCACCCCTGCCACTCACTGCCTATTTACTATAAAGTCTAAAAAGTAGGAGATGCATTTCAGCTTCCCGAACAACCAACCAGAGCAAAGTACACATTCACATTTGAAGTGAACTTTGGAGGCCTGTGTGGGTGTTAAGCTGGGCGGTCACTGTGCGACTTTTTCACTCGTAGCACTCAGCTTCAGCTCAAACTGTACGACTTCCTCGCAGGGCAGATCTCACGAGTCATGTGCTCACACTGTACGACCCAGTTCTCGGATGCGACCTGACTGCTAACACTGTACGTCTGGTAGCAACACGTTGGACCTAAAAATATGCTAAAAATAGCGGTTTTTACACAACACGTCAGACTTTTTGGTGTTGTTTTGCTTGTTGTCCTTCAGGAGTACTGCAGGAGGACACACAGGGATTTATGGGGGTTGGATGAGGAAAACGAAATAAAGTAAATTTGTCTTTTGTGATCAGTTTAATTTGATATCAACACGACAAACACACTTTCTTGACAATCCTCGTCATTGTGTGCAAAAAAAAGTTTGGAAATAAAAACAAACAACGTGTGTTATTAGGGAAATAGCAGGCGAGCGGTGCTGATGCATGATTGTGCATGCGCTGTGAGCGGTTTTGGTACTTTTTGGGTCACAGCCGCTCGCTGCGCCGCTTCAACCCTCACGAGGAACGAGCTAAATATCCAACACTCCAGAAGTCTGTGCGAGCTCACAATTGCTGATTGGTAGCGATTAACACCATGTGTTAATCGCCTCTCGTAACCCTCTGTATACTACACGACGCTCAGCGCAAAACTCGCCCTGATCTTGTGGATTCTCGCACGAGTGGACAATCGGCCCAAAAAAGCGAAAAAGTCGCACAGTGTATGCCCGGCTTTACTCATTCAGAGTCCATGTACACCAGCCACTTATTGTTGGTTTAAGTTTACCGTTGATTTACTGATTACTTTGTATATTCTACAATCCTGTTAAATTCAATTCAAGCTGACGGAGAAGTATAAATTAGCCTTTAGTCGTTTCTCTCCTCCAACACATTTGATATAACTGTTCAGCAGCTCATCAAGCTCTGCAGATGTCTGTTTATCACCTGCTGGTTGAAATCAGGTGTGCAGAAGCAGGGGAAAAAAACAAACAAACTAAAACCTGCTGGATAGCGGCCCTCGCTGAGGGGAGTTGTCTACCTCTGCTTTAGAGCAATCCCTCATGTTAAGCATGCATGTAGAGACACTGGAAAGGAAAAATCCTCTTTAACAGGAAGAAAACTCCAGCAGAACCTGGTTCAGAATGTGTAGCCATCTGCCACAGTCTACTGGGTATTTGAGAGGACAATGCATACAAGTCCATTCATCCATATCCAAGACAAGGCCAAATAGAGGTCCAGAAGGAAAGACATCCTTCTCCCAAGGCCATGCCAGGCCAGAGAGGCTATATAAATGCTCCAAAGTGTTCTAGGTCTTCCTCAAGGTCTCAATCCAACACGATGTGCCCGGAAAACATCTAGAAAGACAATCAAGTCTTCCCAATCCCTCTGTTCAGAAGTACCCTAGATGATTTAGTTACCAGCCTTATCTCTAAGGCAGAACCCAAGTAATCCACAGAGGATGCTTGAATTTTATGACCATTGATAGCGCTTCAGAATAAAGATGGACAAGACAATGTACAGCTTTCTTTTCTTGCCCAGTTCCTTTACCATAAAGGATTGGAGCAACACCTTCAACAAATTATTCACCAACTCCATCACTCTTGGACAACATTTCTAGATACCTACACTCCTCCCCATGAGGCACAGCTTGAAACTCTTTTGTTTCAACCTTTCATGTCAACGAGGAGGTCATCTTGATTGAATAAATTATATTTTAGTCACTAACATGGTTTGTCTCTTTATTTTGTCCAAAAGGCCAGATCATAACAACTGGGGTCTTGTCCGGGATTAGCATCCAGGACCTCTCACAACAGGCTAGAATATTGGGAGCCAAAGTCATTTCCGCATCACAAGTCCCCGGAAGAATAAAAAAAATGAATGCAAGTCAGTGGAGCTAAAAATGCTATTTTCTAATTCCTCTTGTTATGTGCCATGGATTTCACATATGATCATCACTGGACCTGAAATTCAGAAAAGGAAATTGCTTAGTCAGCTACCTGACCGGAATGGCATTAAATTAGTCTCCGTGAACAAAGTAAGGAACCTTGGTGTTATCTTCGACAAGGACATGTCATTCAAATCCCACGTTAGACAGGTTTGTAGGATTTCCTTTTTCCACCTTTGGAATATTGCTAAGATTAGAAGCATCCTTTCCAGGTGTGATGCTGAAAAACTAGTTCATGCATTTATTACATCAAGACTGGATTACTGTAATTCATTACTCCCAGGAAGTACATGGAATGTAGTTAAAAGTCTTCAGCTTGTCCAAAATGCTGCAGCCAGAGTTCTGATGAGAATTACAGTAAGAAGAGATCATATCTCTCCTGTCTTAGCTTCCCTACATTGGCTGCCTGCTAGAATCAGAATAGATTTTAAGATCCTCCTCACATATAAAGCTCTTAATAACCAAGCTCCATCATACATGAGTGACCTGATTGTTCCATACGTTCCTAACTGAACACTTCACTCTCAGATTGCAGGTTTACTGGTGGTTCCCAGAATATCTAAAAATAGGATGGGAGGCAGATCTTTTAGCTATCAGGCTCCTCTCTTGTGGAACCAACTCCCAGGTTTAGTCCGTGAGGCAGACACCTTGTCCACTTTTAACACTAGACTTAAAACATTTTTATTTGATAGGGCCTATGGTTTAAATCCGATGTTAACCCAGATCTTGACAAGTGGGGGAGTAGAGGGAGGTGAAGTGTATAGTCGGTAAAGACAGTTCTCCCTTGCCCTGCCTCCAACATGCCTCCATCTAAAAGGCTAGATTATCCAGCGTTATCTCTGTAGTTATGCTGCTATAGGCTTAGACTGCTGGAGGACATAATGACCACTTTCCACACTCAACTACTTTCCTCTACAATTAGCTCTTTAACTGTATTATTTCCAGCTTTTTCAGCTGTTAACTTTATTTTTTCTCTTAGTGTTTTTCTCCCCAGAAGAAGCTACAATGATCTGCTGAGCTGTGGTGCCCTCATGGAGGGGGCCATCGGCTTGAACACTGTTGCTAACCACTTAAACATTCTCCCTCCCCTGATAATAACATTTTACTTTCTTCGACATACTACTAGTTTACTCGTTTAGTTACAGATTTACTAAGAAAATACAATAAAGTGTATCTCTTACCAAGTGGAATACTGTATTTACTAAGAAATCACAATGTAACTATAGAAACATTACTTGGTTTATATGTTGTGTATGTGGATGTGTGTTTGTGTGTGGGTGGGCTGGTGTTGGTGTATGTGTGTGTCTGCTCTGTCTTCTCGATCCCCAGTGAGTCGTGGTGGATGGCTGCTTATACTGAGCCAGGATCCTCTGGAGGTTTCTTCCTGTTAAAAGGGAGTTTTCCTCTCCACTGTCGCTAAATGCTTGCTTAGTATGAGGATTGCTGTAAAGTCACTGACACTAGTCAGTGACTTGATGCAGTTAGCTGGGTTTCTTATATATGAAACTTTTTTCTGATTGGCTTAATGAACTGACCTGAATTGGAATGTTTACAATGTGAGGTGCCTTGAGACGACTCTTGTCATGATTTGGCGCTTTATAAATAAACTTCAATTGAATTCAGTTGAATAGAATTGATGTCCGCAAATTTTAAAGATGCATTTTGATACCAAGAACGTGCTTATTTTCAAACGAGGGGAACAATATTTTATGTTTTTGTGAAAATAAGTCCAGGACTACAAATGCGCTTCATGAAAGTGACGTCATCGAACCAGACACGGAAAAAACTGAGGGAAAAGGGCTGTAGGTTCAGCAAACTTCCCACAGGAGGAAAGAACCACCATAAATCTGGTCATTTGGTAAGTAGCAGCTACTTTGGGGAGAGGAGATTATGTGGTGACGTCACATATGCGACGTGCCAATTTCTAGTTTCTAGTCATGCTAATTACAAACTTTTACAAGCTGATAAATCTCAAAGTATGTGATTGGCGTGGTCAAAACACCCATCATTACCCATGATGCAGAAATGACTTAGGCTCCCAATAGTTTAAAATCCTGCCCACAGGACCCACAAAGAGTTGGCCCTAGGAGTTGTTGCAAGTCTTCTACACAACTTTAATTTGAAGCAGTGCCATGAGCTTCTGCTTAAGCCACAACCCTTGTTTAATATCATTAAAAATACATTTTCAAATCATCAACTATAAATGAACAGAAAAAAGATGAGTAAAGAGAGCAGAGCATCTACTATAAAGGCTGGGAACAGGCACTCGGTAATGAATTATAAAACAAGTCCCTCCATCTGAGTTTAGTCACTTTCTACCGTCAGCAGCTCCTTCATGCACACACACGCACTCCAGGCAGAACAGAATCATTTTTGACTTTTATTCAGGTTTTAGCTTTTTGAACATCAATCTCTTCCGTTTCATTTTCTTTACCCATATGAAACAGTTATTCAGTAAACACAGAATAAAGTGTGCTGAATACAATCCACACCAATAGATATTGGATTTTCCACCAACCACAAACATGCATGCTAGGCTAATTTACTGCGTTGCTTCACTTTTAAAAACATCTGCTAACCAACACACTTTCTAACAATTTATTTTAACTGGACAAACTAAAGAAATAAACAGTTATTGAAATTGATATTGTTTGAGTCACCTTTATTCATTGGAGCTTTCTGTGCTAGCTCCAGCTCATCTCTAACCAGTCAAAAACTGTAAAACGATTCTGAATTAGACATTTGAGCGTCTTTTGAGATTTCTGCAGTCTAATTTTAATAAAAATATTCATTTCAAACTGAAGAAAAATGTGTATAATTTAAGATGCTAGGAGCAGCGGAGCACTTACTTTTAATTTCCTGAAGAGTTCCGTGCACAGTTAGTGGTTTAGTCTCAAATGAGGGAGCAGAGCAGCGCAATCCTAATTAGACAAAGTCCTGTTGTGAGAAATTAGTTCTGAATTTTATTTGCGAGTGTGGAAAAGCTGTTTGTAAAGATGGTAATAACTAAATGCCCCTGTCAGGAGGTCTGCCTGAACCAGCTGTTGCGTTTGCCTAATTGATTGCACAATAATGAACCATAATCAAGAACTGGGAACATTTCGGTCAATCATAGAGCCCAAAGAACTAATAATGAGCGCCAACCAGTGATGAGAATGTTTCATTTTAGAAGCATTTTTAGGAAAAAAGATACATTTAGATTTAATTGTTTTAAAAGGCTGGTTAGTTATTTTTTATGTTTGGGGTAAAATACCCATTCACATGTTCTTCAGATTTTATTTTCTACTTTTATGACTTGCAAAACTCTTCTCTCTTCATCTCCTCGTTTATGATCAGCTACGCTCAATTTTTCTCTTCTTCAGCACCACCTTCCTCACCTTTTCCAGTTTGCCACATTATGCAGATATAGCCTTTATATAATTTAATAATCTATGTCCATTTCTTATTTTATCCTTTATCTCTCTGCAACCTTCTGTCAGTCTTTAAATGCCACATGCTGTATTGATATGCTTTCTTATATAGAAGAAATCTCATTAGCTTCAATGAGAAATTGCCATTTTTTTATTTAGATATGTAGTTCAACTTCCTCAAAATACCCAAGGCAAGCTGTGCAGAGATTAGGATCAAATCAGACTACATTACATCTAGGAATGTCTCATCAACAACATTTATTACATTTTTCTTGCCCTACAGGTGCTAGATTGCCCTTACCTCCTGCTCACTGAGCTTTCACAAAGGCTGCGTTCTCACACACCTGACAGATGTTGGACTGCACTTTCTTCCCACAGGCTGCTAGTCAAGCGAGTTGTGTGTCCATGAGTAATGTCTATATGTAGCATCCTCTGCATCGGTGCTCTAGAGAATCCTTCATGGCACCGAGTGTTTACACAAGGCTCACATCCAGGCTTGCAGACATGCACATCAAGGTTAGAAAACGATGCGGTTGTGCCCGAAAGCCTCAGAGCTGCTCACAAAAAATGACCCTTCAATCATTTCCCCCTGCTGGAGGAGAGAAGGACTCAGGGTAACTCACGTCAGACTTCATATGTCTCTGCAACTAGCCATCAAAAGGAAGAGGAAAGACTTTTGGAGGGGGGGGGGGGGGGGGGGGGGGGGACATCAATGCAAACCCATGATATTTGCCCACAGGCCTGATAAGATTAGAACTGAAGCAAAGCTGATAAAATAGCTGCTGCAGTGCTGTAAAATCACTCACACAGGAGAAAAGACAGCTTGTCATTTGTCATTTCAGCTGCATGCATTACGCCCCATTTTGTGCCTTTCTCTCATTAGTCCTCGTTTGACTTTGAAGATTTCAGTGGAGTGACAGAAATAAGTCTTATTGTTAGAGATATGTAGAAATCACACTTTGACAGGCCTCACCGCGCTTCATGAGACATGGCCACAGATTTGAAAGTTTCTCTCTATTATGTCTATTAAAAAAGATTTTACCTTGTTATTTATTGAACAAACAAACATCATATTTGCTTAATGTGAAAGCAAATGCCTTACTGTAGTACAGTCTGACAGCTGTGTGACTAATTATGTGTGGTGTGTCGGCTAGAATTCACAGACATGCTCATGTTTATATTCATGTTCCACTGGTCCCATCACCCTGCCTGTCAAGGGCGGACGCGGACACACATACACACACACACACACACACACACACACACACACACACACACACACACACACACACACACACACAGTCAGGTTTCCAAGGTCTCCAGTGTCTGCTTTGGGGATTTCATCTGAATCACTCCTTAAGAAAATGAAAACACAAAACAAACAAACAAAAAATCATTAAGCTCAGTTTGTTTGAAAACCTTAAAAGCGAATCTTATTTTGCTTTTCATCCAATGCATTTGAATTTTAAAGCTCTTTCAACATTTTGAGTCATTGTCACACTGTCTGCTGTATGAATGGATTGATTTGGAAAGGCAGCAATAAAATAATATAAATTAAATAATAGTGAGTGAGTCATAAGTCATTATTTGTACATTGTGCAGGAGGGCATGTGTTGATGAAAAAAAGGAAGCTATTTTTATTGTTATTTTAGAACAAAGTGACCTTTAGATCTTATTGGTCTTAAAGGTCAACTTAACTTATATTTTTATATATTTGCGGTGGTCTCTAGTAGGAATGAATGCTTCTAAAGTCGTCGTCTGGGTAAAAAATGCCCAGATTTGCCTACTTGAGGGCATAGAAGTCACCCGTAGGAAAAAGTAGTTTCAAACGGCAGAATTTGGAGTCTTGTTTCCTGATATTTGGACATCATGCCTCTTATTGGCTAACATCATTGTGACTCTACCGCTAACTGTTTTTTCCTGCAAAGTTGATCTTTTATTTCCAACAACACAAGCTGGTTCAAGGAGTTCAGCTTGTGTGCTTGAAGGAGTTCTGCTGTGTGGTGGGGTTGCTAATGCTAATGGTTAGCTTTAACTAGCTGACACTTTTCCCGTCGTGAGCCAAGATGGGCGAGTCCATGAAAGTTGAGTGACAGTGTGATGTAAACCTGTCAGGTTTTTATGAATTTTTTCTATCTATTTTCCAACAGAGCTAATGCAGGAAATAGCGGTAGGAGACCTTGTTAACATTTAGCATGCATGCAAAACTTTCTTCAGTGAACTTGCTCTTTAAGAATCCTGAATTTGGCTACACTTGTTTTTCTTTTATTCCTTTTCTCTTGAATGCTACATTACCAACATTCCCGTTGGGTGTGAATACACGGGCATGTTCCCTATAAATAACACACCTACAAAGTGGAGTAGGTGATTGAACAACACCGTGTGGGTTTAGTAATTAGAGGGCAGCAGAGTGTGGAGTGGTTGGACATCAATCCTCAACTGTCTCTCTTTTCTCCTCATTCTGTGTTCTGGCCGTCCCCCCTCACCACCTTGATTTCCTTTCCATTGATTTCTTTCACCTCATCATGTTGTCCTGTTAGCGCCGGTGCCCTTCAGTCAGCTGTGTTCGTGGCCTTTACAAACATGTTGGAGGACAAAAATAACCTCGTTTCAAGTAATCAAAAATGTTCCACTCTGCTTTGGTGCATTGGTGGAATCTGAATTAGATGTTTTTTGATTACGCAGATATGTCAGTAAGAAGCTATGAATATGTTAGTTAATGAGAATACAAAGTTTGTTTAGGAAAATGCTAAAATATTTTACACTTCAAATAGTTCATGTTCTTCTATTTCCAAACCAAAAACAGCCTTCTTTATGATTCAAATACTTTTGAAGGTTCTTTTGTTTGGTTGAAAAGTTTGGATATGAGCTTTCTTCCCCTAAAGCCGGACGTACACTGTGTGACTTTTTCTGTTGTTATATTCAGCTCCATCTCAAACTGTATGACTTTGTCGTAGGGCACTACTCACAAATTTTGTCGTCACTACATATATATATATATATATATATATATATATATATATATATATATATATATATATATATATATATATATATATATATATATATATATATATATATATATATATATATGTGTGTGTGTGTGTGTGTGTGTGTGTGTGTGTGGTAGCAACATGTCGGACCCAAAAATATGTTCAAGTTTTATTTTTTTTCTGGAACATGTTGGACCTTCGAGTTTGAAACCCCAGAAGAGAGGAGACTGATGTGCAGTTATGGACGTTTGTTGTCCTTGGGGCTTACCGTAGTTTTAAGATGGCACACCTTGGTTTATGGGCGTTCGAAGGAGAAGGTAGAAAGAAAGCAAACCAAGGTTTTGGGATATAATTGAATTTGATATTTTATTTTCAGAATGCTCACAAGCCAAAGATGTTACACTAAAGTAGTCACTACACATGATTTTGGTCTGTAAGCAATGTCTGCTTTCATGCACTCATGCATATTGCTGCTGCTATCAAGTAGAAAAGTTAGCGTTTTTTTTAAATTACATTTTTCTTTTTGATGGATTCTTACAAATTTTAACTACTGATGCAGAAAATGAACCTCATTAGATTAAGAATGTATTACTAAAAAGAACATTATATTTTCTCAATACGAAATGTTCCCAGTGATGACTGCACTCCCTTTCCCACCCAGTTGTAATAACAGTTTCCATTAGTCACCACACACACACACACACACACACACACACACACACACACACACACACACACACACACACACACACACACACACACACACACACACACACACACACACACACACACACACACACACACACACACACACACACACAGTTCAATAAATGCAGGTTTCTTGCTTTCAGATGAAAGCCCCGGAAGTATTTAATGTAGGCACTCCACAGATGTTATGATGTCCTGACCCTGAAGGTTGGGTCACAGACGTTTACATTTGTCTTAATAGTTATGATCTAACACAATTTCAAATCTGTCATCTTCAACCATCATTTTGGCCAAAATAAAAACACACAATCTACATCTCTACACACTTAGGGATAAAACGGAGAGTAAGATGTTTTAATGTCCTTGGTCAAGATAGAAGCTTCTTTAAAGCGATTGATCATTGTTCCAATCTAAAATGTTGAGTGGTAATAAGGGAATGTGTCTGGATAATGAGAGAGAGAGAGAGAGAGAGAGAGAGAGAGAGAGAGAGAGAGAGAGAGAGAGAGAGAGAGAGAGTGTGTGTGTGTGTGTGTGTGTGTGTGTGTTTTAAACAATGATGCCAGTAACTTTAATATAACGTCATTTCTTTGTAAGGAATATTATAACGCGTCACTATTTCCATACTAGTGATCAAATTAGAGTCACTTGTCCAAGCCATTCTGCGTTATTTTATCCATTACTCTGGATTTTTTCTGCATAGGATAATCCTGAGAATAAGGAAATAAAACATGGCAAAGGAGGAGCCAAGATCAGTTTTGCATAATGTATTTAACCAATCAACACACACTTTCCATGCACAAGGGAAGCTTCACTATGCAACAGAACGGCACCGCAATACCATTTGTTGGAATATAACTCTCACTCGTGGTGCAAAAATAAAAACAAATAAAGCACCGTCATATTACTGAATTAACGACTAAAAACATCAAACACAACCCTGCAATAAAACCCCAACAAAATGCACAATAAAGAACATAAAACTGGAAAGCTGGCTACCCTTAATGCACTCTGGAGCCGCATGCAGCTCTTTCATCCATCTGATGTGGCTCTCTGCTTGTAAAATAATTAATGAATATTTAATTAACATATATTTTATTTTACTGCCTTCATTTTTATCTGTATGCCAGTTCTAAATGTAAAGATGGTCTGCGTAAACCTGAACAGGTCCAACGGGTGACGTTAGGAGCTTTCTGAGCTGAAGAGGATGTGAGATTATGGACTTTTCCTCAGACAGGCTCATGGATGCGTCGCCACGTTGGAGGCAGGAACAAGCGCTATTCAGTTAACGTTTCATAATCAGGGAACATTTTCTCAGTGACGAGTCTCTCTGAGAGACAGGGTTTTGAAAACACTCGCTTCAGTGAGAGGAACCTCCCTGCACGTCTCTGGTTCTGCAACGCGCTCCAAGCCCCCGATTTGCACATCTTCAGCTCGCTGTCAGCACCTTACGTGTGCGCTGACAGCGAGCTGCGCGGAGCTGTGTGTCCAGCTCAGATGTTGTGATGGAAATCTTTTCTGGATTGGTGTAGCGATGTGATATATGATAAAAATATCAGCGCATCTGCAGCCTTGAGGTTTCTCCGTCAAAATAAATGATCAAATACGAGAAATATCCAGTCATTGTGAACCCTATCATTTAACTGTTTTGCCTTCTTGTGAAGATTGTTGCAAACAGGAACATTAAACTTGATTAACACCAGAGCCATGCACACTACGCCGTTATCTCCAGCTCCATCTCTGTAAATGAAGCAAAAACAAATTGATCGGATCCTTTTCTTACCTTTTCAACAATGTTTAATGTAAAGTTTAGTTCAGCACAAAGTTTAATTACAACAATCCAACGAGACAGAGCCTGGATTTGTATTCTGAACAGTTTAAACATGTTTTAAAAGGAGACGTGGGTGACGCGTCAAAAAGCGTCACCTGCTCAACATTAAAACCACTATCAGGGTGAAAAATATCTAAGCACTGTCGACACAGACGGGCCACAAATTCTGGGTCAATTTAATACAAACAGTTTTATTTATTATCTTCTGCTGAAAAATAACTTTTAAGGTACATGATCGAATGGTATTTGTTGCTGTCACCTGTTGTGATTGGTTAAAGCAGCTCTCTGCTCTCTTAGGGCAGGCCCCGCCCACAACGCCGTGGCTGCTGCGGCTCCCAGAGTTTTCTTTACTGTGGGAAACCGGTAATAATGGCTCTTTGATGGGAAAAGGTTGCCGACCCCTGTACTACAGCGTGATCAACAATGACGGGAGGAGAGAGAGGTGGGTTTTCCAGCTGGAAATACAGTCATTATTTTGAGTTTGTATCAGCTAAAGATGAAAATATTAAAGTTCGTTGTACACTCTGTGCTGGCTCTCTGTGTTTTATTTTTTATGAATACTATTTATTTTAAGTGAGGTGAAGAAAGACTGTTTTTATTTTATTTTTATACAAACATGAATTATGTCAGGCAATAGGTTATAAGTTCAGCTTAAAATGTAAGGAGATACGTTGTTGACATTAATGTTAAAAAGCATCTGCAATAAAGTGAGTGTTGGCAAAACCAGTTGTAGATTTCATGTTGAGGCAGTGGAGAGTGTTTTTCGTAGATTCTAAAAGTAACTAATAAAGTAACTCATGATCTAACTTAGTTACTTTTTAATGAATGAATCAGTAAAGTAACTAAGTTACTTTTGGAAGGAGTTATCAGTAGTCAGTAATCAGATTACTGTTTCAAGGTAACTGTGGCAACACTGATGTTAAACCAACCACAGTATCAGTGACAGTTGTCCTGTTTAAACTCATGAAGCTGCAGAGTGAATCTGAAAGGATGATCCACCAAGTTACATCATATTTATTTGAGCTTGTTATGTAAGAGTTTGTGCCATGTGTAAATGTGTGCTAGCACTGTTGTCGCCAAAAAGGTCAAGAGGTCATCTACAACATATATTGAGTTGAATTATGAGTCCTTAGGTTAAAAGCTTACTGAGATTGTGGGAGCCAAAAGCTGTGTTCTATGTTTCAGTCCAACTTATGTAAACCAGCTCCAGTAAACCTTGAGCCCTCGGATCATATTGGGATAACAGGGCTCGTCGACCTCTGGGCTGGAGGGTGCGTCGACCATATTGGGAAGTGTAAACATCACCCCATCCTCTCTCCACATTTATCAAAGGACTGTGGGAGTTTAAAACCAGTCTAAAAAAACAGTTTAAAACCAGTCTAGACCTGCACACATGGTTAATAATGTTAGGAACGGGTTAGAAGAAAGTCAAAGTGATTGTGCTTCTCACCTTTGATGAAAATTATAAAAAGGTCATGCAAACAGGATGTCATTTTTTATTTAGCAGAAAAATATCTACATCTGCCCTGGTTAATTCTTTTAACGCACCTCAACTTTTTTTTTAAAAAAAGGCAAATTTTTTAACCACTAATGTTGACCAAAGGAGGGTGAGAAAAAAAGAAAATTATAAAAAAAATGAATTTATATGATCAATCCAAATAACCAGTTAATTTAAGCTAATGTAAATAAAACATTTTTAGCCATTTTAAAGCTCTTTCTCTAGAAAAAAGCACAGAAATGTACGAATACCTTTTCACAAATGCTTCATGTTTGAATTATCTGGTTTATTGTTTATATCTGAAATTTTTCTCCGTGTGCTGACGCACATATGACGCACTTCTTATTTCTTGAGATTT
The DNA here is from genome assembly GCF_043380555.1 of Nothobranchius furzeri. Taxonomy (NCBI): domain Eukaryota; kingdom Metazoa; phylum Chordata; class Actinopteri; order Cyprinodontiformes; family Nothobranchiidae; genus Nothobranchius; species Nothobranchius furzeri. The sequence continues at coordinate 27,808,688 of NC_091752.1, read as the reverse complement.
TTGCATTTTCACCGCAATCAAAATCACCTAAAATTATAATTATTTTTATGTTTTACCCAATTTCTATTTTTCTCTCCTCTACATTTGGATTTTATTATAAATTGTCCAACAATCCCATCTTTCCATCCACTTATTACTTCGTGTATCTACCCACTGAGCTCCGTAGAGGTGACCCAGTCTACCTTTATGTCAGAGGTTCATCTCCTTATTTCCCACAGCCTCCATTCTAGATTCATGTTTAATATACTAAGAAAAATTCACTTTTAAACATTTTCCCTTAAAAAAGGTTGACAAAATAATTTTAATTATTGTTCTTACTAAAATATGCACAAATCAGGGCTTAGGCTAGTGTGAAAGGAACAGACAATGTTTACAATAAAACTAAACACAAATCAATATTTAAGATGGTCATTAGAACCAACGTGTGTAATGCTTTTGTCTAATCTATGGCTCCTTTTGAAATATAAATAATAGGGTAAATAAAAATGGAGGAGGAGTTGCAATGTATGTGGATGAAAATGTAAAGTTTAAGGTGGTAGAAAGAATGACAATAGCAGTTGAGAACATAATGGAATGTGTTACTGTTTAAATTATTAGGGAAAATATGAAGAATTTAACAGTGAGCTGTATATACAGAGCACCAAATTCTAACAGTGACAAGTTTAAAGAGATTATGGAGGAACTTTTTGCAAGTGTGCAAAAAAAAAGACACTTTTATTTGTGGCGATTTTAATATCGACTTGCTGAATCCCAGAGAGCATAAGAAGACAGATGAATTTATTGTTTCAGAACATAGTATGAGTCTCTACCCATTGATAACAAAGCCTAGCAGAATAACAACGTATAGTACTACAATAATTGATAATATATTTACAAATTGCATGGAAAAACAAATTACCAGTAGATTGCTATTAAATGAAATCAGTGATCATCTTCCTATTTTTGCAATTTTTGATGGTGGCAAGAAGACAAAAGACACCGATAATAATAAAAGAGTAAAAAGAGTAAGTGATGCCCTGAATGAACTAAAGGAACTAAATGAACAAGTTTGGATAGTTCTTGATAATAAAAATGTTAACTCAGCTTATGACAATTTTCTTAGCATGTTTAAAGACTTGTATGATAAAAACTGTCCAATAGTGGAATACAAAACAAAACAAAAAAAAGATAAGTCTTGAATGACAAAGGGGCTTTTAAACGCTTGCAGGGAAAAAAATACTTTATGTAGAAAGTTTTTGAGTGAGAGAACTGTGGATGCTGAAACAGGTATAAAAAATATGAAAATATGTTGACAAATATTTTGAGAAGCTGTAAAAAGAACTATTATGACGAGATACTACAAAAAAGTAAAAATAACATTAAAGCAACATAGAACATTTGAAAAAATCTGATTAGAAAGGCACCAAATAAAGACTTATCCTGATTACTTTACAGTTAATGGCAGAGAAATTCATGATATGCAAGAGATAGTTGAAGGATTAAATGATTTTTTTGTAAACATAGGACCTAACCTAACAAAAACACTTAAAATCAGGGAGTAGTAAAGAATGTGAAAAAAAGATTGGAGCTCCGTCAATGTTTTTAAAACCAACAAATAAAAATGAAATAACCAATATTGTTAATAAATTTAAGAATAAAACATCAAAAGACTGGAACGATATAGACATGACATTGGTGGAAACAGTAATTGAAAATATAGTTCAACCACTACAATGCATTTTTAATTTGTCTTTAGAATAGGGCATTTTTCCACAAAAAATGAAAAGGGCAAAAGTAATTCCATTATTTAAAGAAGGAGACAGACATACATTTACCAATTACAGACCTGTGTCTCTGCTTTCACAGTTCTCCAAGATTTTAGAAAAACTTTTTGCAGATAGATTGGACAATTTTATAAATAAACAAAACCTGCTAATAGACTGAGGTAGTCAAACAACTACACAGCGGCGGAGCCCCGGGGGTGGAAGAGATTCGCCCTGGGTATCTCAAGGCTATGGATGTTGTAGGGCCGTCATGGTTGACACGTCTCTGCAACATTGCGTGGTCATCGGGGGCAGTTCCTGTAGAGTGGCAGACCGGGGTGGTGGTCCCCATCTTTAAGAAGGGTGACGGGAGGGTGTGTTCCAACTATAGGGGGATCACACTCTTCAGCCTCTCTGGAAAGGTCAATTATTGTATAGAGGTGTGGGGAAATACTTATAAAACCACCTTACAGCCGTTATTTAATCTTCAAAAAAAAAAAAAAAAAAAAAAGCAATAAGAATAATACATTATGTAGGATTCTATGAGCATACCAGTAATCCATTTTTAAAATCTAATCTACTTAAAGGCCCCGTGTGTGAAATTCACAGAAATCATAGTAAAAAGATCCGACTCTTTAGCACCACGCAGTTTAGAGTCGGTATTGCAGCTATTGGAGCCCCCGAGGATCAAAAAGGGTTTTTTTAATCATTATTTAAAACTTTATTAACAAATATAACAAATACAATACAAAATCGTGTTGCTGTAAACGGCAGCATGTCATCATCTAATTCCAGCTTTCAAGTCAGCGAACAGGTTAGTTGTTTTCATCTAACTTATTTTATTAATTTAATCTAAATAGGTTTTGAATAAGAAAAACTTTTTAATGTCAGTTATGTTTGCTAATAGCAAACGGCAGCTAGTTAGTGATGACTTCTGACTACAAAAAATGACAATATTTTGTTCATTTTATTTGAGAAATGTTATATTTCTATTTGCCATTTTGGAAATATACAAGGTAGTGTAGTCTGTAATTGTTTTCTCTCCGTAAACAGAGTCAGATATCATCCGATGGTTCATCAGTGAAGACAGACAGAGGACGAGGGAGAGGAAGAGGGCGAGGAAGAGGGAGAGGACAGACGTGTGCCAGCGCACAGAGAGGCAGAGGTGTTAGACATGCGACAGAAGCAGGGCAAGCATCCCAAGATGAAGGAGCCGAATTTGCTCAAACCAGCCGCAACGTTCCACGCACAAGAGGAAGAGGCAGAGCTGCAATAAAGTCTAGAAGATCGGCGCTTTCAAGCGCTTTCAAACTATCCCGTTTCTCAAGTTTGCTTGTAGAATATGTGTGATCCTCCATCGCTAGAAGTACGGTGTGGCTAGTTTCTTCTTCTTCTTAGTTACTTTGTCAGACTGCATGCTTACAAGGCGCACTTCTGCCCCCTGCTGTTTCTTTGAGGTTACATCATTTAAAAACGCAAACATCAAATGCGAAGCTTAATATGTTGTATGTCCCTAAAAGGTCACTGTATTTTAAGATGGCGCATGCCATATGGAGCACCGGTCTGCTTCTTTTGTCTAAAATATTAAAATATAAAGCTAATAATAATGCTTAGAATAAATGCTTGTTTGAATTATCATTAAAAAAAAAACAAATTTGAGAATGTGATACAAGAAATTTGATAACTTATAAGATGAAATATCACACATTGGGCCTTTAAGGTCAGCAATATTGTTAAATATAACTCAGTGCAAATAATGTACAAAGTGAAAAATCAACTTCTTCCACTGAACTTAAAAAACATTTTAGGGAGAGAGAAGGATGCTCAGAGGCCAAAATAACATGAAACAATCATTTGTACGTACCACACAAAGACTATGACCATTTCCGTCCGAGGAGTGGTTTGGTGGAATAGCATAGAGGAAAACATAAAAATGTAAAACTGTTGTACAATTCAAAAAATTATGTAGAAGAAAACTTTTGGAAAATTACTAATTTGCTAATGAATTATGATAGACATTAAGCAAAGTCAATAAGGTCTAATTTAGAATTTTGATTTAGACTTTGGATGTTTTTTAAGATGTAAAAGTATAAATGTTTATAAGATTTCTTGTTAATGTGAAAATTTAAGTTTTGCCTATTGAATTGGTTTATGATGTATGTGTAGAGATGTTTATTTGGATTTTGGAAATGGAAAGATGTTGAGGGATAGGGCAATGAAAAGCCTTGAGCTTCTCCCTATTCCCTTTTAAGGACCAAAGAGGAATCTCTAAATCCTCTAAATAAGAAATTTTTATTTTGTATTTGATTTTAATTTGTTTTAATGGTCTGAAGTGAATAAACAAACAAACAAATTATTAATTAATCAATTAATTAATATAAATATATTGAGGTTATTTTTGTGTCACAAAACGTTTGCAGAACTTGAATTTCATTAAAATAAATAAACAAAATTAAAAACTTCAGTTCTAAGGAAGTACACATAGCAACAGATGAGTGATTTAAATCTCCTGTAACTCCACCCCAACATTTAAAAGAACTTTAAGGACTTTTGAATTTTTATGCTCGCGATTGCCCCCTCAGGCCAAAAGCTTAACAGCAGCTTCAATAGTAGGTTTGTGCACTAGACGCACATGCTGTCCTTAACGAAAATAACAGCTGAGACAGTCCCGTGTGTGTGTGTGTGTGTGTGTGTGTGTGTGTGTGTGTGTGTGTGTGTGTGTGGGTGGGTGGCCCGGAGGACAGAGTACAGGAGAACACGCAGCTAATTAATTAAATAATATGATTCTGTACCTTTCTCTTCAGCACAGCCGACAAAGGTTTAAGATGGGTCAGTCTTCCTGCATGCTCAGATCATTCCCTTCCCTTGTCCGAAAAATTGTTCCAAAATGAAAGTTGAACCCACATCTTTTTTTTTTAATCTGTGAATTCAATGCCGTTCGGCGAGTCTCAAAAAAAATTTTGGGCATCTTACTGTAAAAAAAATATCATTAATGTAAAAAGGAAACTCTTAATAAATTATGTTCACACCCAGAATCAAACCCAGGTCTTCTGCAAGGGAGTCAGACATCTTACAAGGTGAGCTACACTCTAGTAACATTCAGATTATCTGTAACTTTTATATCCTTGATGACACCTGAAACAATGTCAAACCAAAGAACGGTTCGAAGCGAAAATGGCTATTTTGTTGCTAATTTGCAGGAAATATCTAGAAGAAAGTTCTACAGAAAGTAGCTAAGGGTCCTCAGAAATGTAGCTAGGTTCATCACTAGGCGTTAGGAACAGTGATAAAGTCGGTGAGTTGGCACTACCTCACTCTTTGCTGCTAAATCTACGGATAGCGAATGCTACGGGCTATGCCTGACCGTGAACGTGCATGAAGCAGCCTGCTCAACCCGAGCAGCTCTCTTTTTCTGTGATTTTACAGAAAAACAGGCAATCACAGTAAAAATGCCAGGGCTCATTCTCCAGGACCAGGGCATTGCAGAAGAATGTATGAAGAAGAAATGTATTATTTCTATACATGTTTTGGCTGTCAAACTTCCATAATGTCCCTTTAAAGTATGTAAGAGAGTTCAAATTATTATTTTATTCATTATTTATTTATTTAACTTATGTTTTTCAGGAGGATAAACTGCTTGAGATGCAACATCTCGTTTTCGAGCAGGTCCTCCTACAACACAACCGATAACAAATAAGGTGGCAGAGTTAGAAAGTTATAACAGACTTAAAAAAGAGAAAAGAAGGAAAGTAAATAAATAATAATAGTAAAAATAATGATATGTATAAATATATATATACACACGTAAAAATATGCGTATACACACACATATATACACATATGCATGGATACATAGATACCCACACATGTACAAACGTACATACATACCTATATACACAGTTAAATTAAATAAAACTAAATTAAATAAAACTGCTGTGAGGCACTCAAAGAGAAATAAGGGCAAAATATTACATCGTATTTAAACCTAAAGTGAAGTAATATCCCAGTTGAATACAAAGATTGGCAACAAAAAACAGCATTTTAGCCAGTGAATGCACTAAATCATTATAACAAAGATTAAACAACGCAACTACAGCTCGGCTTTACATAAGCACAAACAGTGCGGGAAAATTGGTGAATTCATGAGATAGATCTTAAATGAAAACGGAATATTCTCTCCTTTTTTCTCTCTCAGCATGAGCTTTATTTCTCTCATCAGCTCTTTTAGCTTCCCTCCTGTTCTCTCTCCTCCCACCCCGCTCATGTGCGCTGTTTCACAGCTGGAAGTAAACTGCTGTTTGATCTTCAAGCACCCAATCAGTTCTTATTCTCAAACAGCGTGGATTCCCACCATCCAATCAACTTCAAAAGCAGAAACTTTTCCTCTTTCTTTCCTTGTTGATTCCATTTTGATTCCCAACTGTGTGCAAGCAGGTGTTTGTGTGTGTGGGTGGGGGTAAAGGGCTGTTAAGACTGAATCAAAGAGAAATCTTGCCCACTCAGCCAGTATGTAAACACACATTACCGTTATACTATAATGTTTGTGTGCTGGAAAAACTGAGGGTGCATGTTGCAATAAAAGCTTTACTTTGAAAGGAACTGCTTTACATGTGACACACACACTCTGCAATTAAGCCATTTGAAGACATTTAAGAGTATGAGAGGGCAAAACCGTTTTAAAGATTAAATCAGGATTTTAGCCAAAAAGTTAAATAATAAAGTAAAACTGTTAAGTTGCTCGTTTCTGATTGCCTTTGTACGTGTGTTTGGTTTATATTGTGTGAAATCAAATTGAAGAAAAACAACAGTAGAACTCAGGGTATATTTCATAGGGAAAGTAAAATAATTACCACTAATCTGAGAGGGAAACTGAAAAAATACTTCAATTTGCTAGGGAGCATAACAATTGGACTCAGGAGCAATGGAAGAAGGTCATGTGGTCTGATGAGTCCAGATGGACGCTGTTCCAGAGTGATGGTGCATCAGGGTAAGAAGAGAGGCAGATGAAGTGATGCACCCATCATACCTAGTGCCTACTGTACAAGCCTGTGGGGGCAGTGTTATGATCTGGGGTTGCTGCAGTTGGTCAGGTCTAGGTTCAGCAACAGGATGTGCTCCAAGAATGATGTCAGCTGACATCTTCCCTGATGGCACAGGCATATTCGGGATGATAACACCAGGATTCATCAGTGTCTCAATGTGTCCAAAACGTACAGCTTTGCAGCCGATAGAAACCCACAACTATTGACGGCAGCTAATTGCTGCATACAACATTTCATCCAAAACACAAAACAGCAGAAAGTAAACCACAGACTTTGTTGGATACATGCTGCAGCTTTTCACTACGTGACATTGTGTGAACTGCCAAAATCATGCAATTATTTGCTGATTTCATGACCAAGTAGGACCAGCTGTGTAGAACACGTTTGCTGCAGTTTAGCGTCGGAACGCTCCCAGTGGGAAGGGACACAATGCCGAGCTCACTGGGTTAATGCATCTATTACATTACATACTGCAAATGCATTTGGTGGAAAGCCTAGGTAAAGCCTCATAAAGCAGAGTTTTACCCTTTTCTTTTTTGTGCACATTCTGACATTTGTTTCCAACATTCCGATCTTTAAAGATCAAAGTCTGTACATCAGTTGTTATTGTCCTCGTGTAAAGTCTAATTAAGGATCAACACTAAATTAAATAGATCTTGGAGAGCAAGAGAATTAAAACTAGTAGCACATCTTTAAACAGAATGCTGTGTATTTGTGGACTGTGGCTGCAGCAGTTTAGCTGAGCCACAGAAAGGTTAGAAATGTCACACACACACACACACACATACAGCTTCAATGAAGCAGCTTAACAACATACACACACACAAACACAAGCATCACACTGCTAATGTGAAGCTGGCACAAGAATCTCCATCTGGAGTCTCTTTTTCCTCGACAATAAAAGCTAAAGGGGTCATATATCTGCCGCAGGTGGGATGCTTTAAAAAAATAGCACCAAGAATTTTTATGATGCATTTTATCATTGGACCAGTCTGGCATTTTTGATGGCTTCTCTCCAAAATTGCAGATACACTTTATATGTTTGTCACCACAGACCCTTACAATAGTTTTTTTCCACCCTATGAACACACACACACGCACACACACACGCACACGCGCACACACACACGTTCCTCCTGTGGTTTTGGGAATGGAAAAACCACACCATTACTCCCAGAGCTCACATCTAGTCACTGCCCTTCACTCCACATAACCAAAAATCATCAGATCCACGACTCTCACACATCTCCATGGTGTCACGAAATCACCTCATTACCTCATGCAGAAGATTTTTGATGTTTTGGGTCACATTAATCACTTGTGTGAACATACCAGGGTACATCAGTGCAGTCAGACCCTAAAACTGCAGCTGTTCACACTAAAATGAAATTAAAACCATAAAGTGCTTTACAAAACTACCCTGAATGTCCTCAGTTACCAGTAGCTGATAAACTGATTTTTAAACACGCAGACAGAGCATCAATGGTCTTTAGCCTTACCTGCGCTTACAGTGATGGCTTCAATGAACTGGTCTCTCCAGCTGTTGGTCCCTACCAACAGAGCCAGGTTGGTCTTCTTTATAAGCTTGTCCACTGTGTTCTGTCAAAAGGACAAACATTTCCACTGATTATTCATTTTAAATTGGTTTTCTCTACTTTTTCCAGATAGTTTTGACTGTTGCTGCTTCTGTCAGATTATTTTGTTTTCTACTGAAACCAGCAAGAGAAGACAAAAAACAATCAACACTTTAAAAGGAGTGGAAAGTATGGCCACCGAAGGAGAAAACTGGTTATAGTCTGAAACAAAAAACAATAACAAATCAGTTTTAAAGTTGTACTAAAATAGAAATGGATTTGTCCCAATCTTGTGGAAATAATCGCAGCTCAGTGTTCCTTTTTGACACTTTAATTCCTTGAATGGATGCACATCAGTTTATCTTGAGTTTTACACTTATTCTTAATTAGAGGTCGACTGATAAAGGCTTTTCTATTGACGATACCAAGAACCATATGTAGGAAACATGGTCAGCCAATAAGCAATGTGTACTACCGATTTTTATAAGTCGATTTCCATGTTTCTTATCTAGATGCTTTCCACCTTATTAGACACCCAAAACTGTTAATTTAGAGGATTTATAATGCAGATGTTATGAGTGAATGTAAAAACGTGTTTGATTAAAATACCCAACCACACTGGGCTGCCCGAGGATGGCTGACTTTAAAGCTTTAAATCAGCTTTACTAAGGACAAATATTGGCCAATCCCGATTATTAAAAAAATGATAAATATCATCTTGATATATCAGCCAATCCTGATATAAAAAAAAAAAGATAAATATCGTCCCGATATATCTGCCAATCCCGATATATAAAAAATAAATATCGGCTCGGTATCAGCCAATCCCGGTATATTAAAAAAACAGATAAATATCATCTCGATATTTAATCCAATCCCGATAAAAAAAAAAGATAAATATCGGCCCGATATATCATCCATTCCCAATGTACAGGTATAAAAAATTCCGATAAATATCATCTCGATATATCGACCAATCCTGACAGAAAAACAAATAAAAGATAAATATCGTTCCGATTTATCGGCCGACCAATGAATTGGTCTACCCTGATTCTTAATCAGTTTTTTACTTCACATTTATTATTTTTTATTTTTTTTATTTTCACCATTTCTCAAATTGCTCCAATGCTAATAAAGGTCCTGTTTTCTTGACAAATAAGTAATGAAAACAATCCAATTACAGATAATCTACATGCAGTTGATGCCATTCTTCTACAGCAATCACACGGGCAGAAAAATCGCAGCAACAAAACTATTTATTACTGCAATTTTATATATATATATTCTTAAAAATAAGGAATTTGTAACTTTGTTTACTTTTACAGGAAATCTGCATTCTTTAAAGAATAAGAGGGAAAATATAAATTTTCAGATTATCTGGTGAAAAGACTATACAGATGACAGATCATTTGCTGCTGTGGCCCCTAGACTCTGGAACTCTCTCCCCCTGAGCCTGAGATCAGTGGACTCAGTGGTTTCCTTTAAAAAGCAGCTGAAAACTCACCTGTTCAGGTTGGCTTTTGTGTGACCTTCATCATCACCCTCTCCTTGTTCTGCTCTCACTACCTATTCCACCTTCCTCAGGATCCACTGATTTCCCTCTTTCCTATTCACTCTCTCTTTCTTTACATTTTTAATCACAACTGTCTACTTTTTGCTCATTTAAAATATATTTTTAATTATTTTCTAAATTCCTTTTTATATTTTTACATTTTTTGTTTTTGTGAAGCGCCTCATGTTTTTTTTTTATCTTGAAAGGCGCTATAGAAATGATATTTTCTTATTCTTCTTCAATATTTTTGCACCTCTGAAACAATCTGGATCACTTCTAGATCTTTATGAATTTGACTTGTGTGGATGTGATACATTCACTGTCACTTTCTAATCAGTTTTGATGGCTTTTCAGCTTTAAAATATGTTTAACTTAATGTGCTTATTGAAGTAAGAAATGCACTTCCCCATCCTCTGAACATTTACGTTTAAGCATATTTTAAAACAGTCCCTATTGCATTTCTCTTGTTTTCATGTGTTTGCTTAACTCTTGATCTACCTTGATACAACCTTTAAAAGGCAAGAACTAAGACCTGTTAGGAAAATACAGCACACACACACACACACGCACGCACGCACGCACACACACACACACACACACACACACACACACACACACACACACACACACACACACACACACACACACACACACACACACACACACACACACACACACACACACACACACACACACACACAGTAATCAGAGGAGCAGTGGGGATTATGCTCTCTCTGTGTTCTGAACACTTCAGAGAGAAAGCTAGGATGCTAATTGTGTTGAATGGAGCTTAGGGATGTAAAAAGTACCTCGCGGCTGCTGTGGACACACACTCAACCAGCTTTCTTCTGAATATCGAATATTTAGGCACAATTACCCCTTTTCTTTCTTCCAGTTATTTTCATCTTGTTCACTTCTTTCAGCTTTCATATGTAACTTAGCTTATGTGAAAATAATGAACTTATTTGTATAAGAGTTTTCATCAGTGTTTAGAGCTACACACATCTAAGACACAGCTAATAGAAATAAAATGTCAAACTAGGGCAAGAATAGGAAAAATGATGGAAAAACGATCAATTTTGGTACTAAAATTGGCATTTACAACATTTTTGTGCTGTGTGTATACCTGGGTCTCATCTGGCATGACTTAATTGCAAACAAATTAAATTGTGTAAATGTACTTTTTTTTAATTGCAGGATTTTCATGGTCTCAACTTGATTGCGATTTACCATCATCGTATTTGGAATTGAGTTGAAAATCTCTATCACTGCCACTGAGCTGTGACTGTTGGCAACACGTTATTAATAGCACTTGAATAAAAATTGTCCAGGATGTTTAAAAACAATCACAAGGCTTCACAAATTGTCTGCATGACGTTTCAGAGCCTGCCTTTTGGGTTGCTTGTTATTTGAACCGGTTTAAAGATAAAAGAAACAGCTGTAGAGATGCTGAGAGAGCCAGTTTAGTTTATGACAAGGTATTTCAAAATGAGGGCCAAAATCATCAAGTTGAAATTCTTCATCATTTTTTATATTTAATAAAACACAACAATTATTAAAAAGTGATTGTTTAGTTATAATGCAAAAAAAAAAAGACATTAATAAAAATTCTAACATAAATGTATTAAAATAGCCAGTTTAAGTCAGCAGCGATTTCCACCATTCTAAAGGATATGTAGGGGTGCATAAAATCACTCTAAAAGCAACAAATGGCTCCTAGGCCACACCTTGGACATCTCTGGTTCATGAGGATCCAAAATCTAAGAATTTTGATAATTTTGATCAGGCTGGTGACCAAATTACAAAGACTTAAGTCTTTGCTTTTTCACCTAATGGTCATCAGCCATGTAGCACTGACTTCTTATCAATGGCACCATTTGAATGCAAAGTGGTAACAGATCTTTGTGTGAGATTGGACCTCTGACGCACAGGTGAACTCTGTAGTGAGATCCTGCTTTATTCAGCTCCGGCGCCTTGCAAGGATTAAACATATGCTATCCAGAAAGAACCTTCAGATTGTGACATCTGCATTTGTGCTTTCCAGACTCGACTACTGCAACTCTTTGTATATCGGTCTGACCACTTCCACACTGTCAAGGCTGCAGATGGTTCAGAACACCAGTGAGGTTCATTACCGGAGTGAAAAAATGGGAGAGCATCAATCCAGTATTACTGGTGCTGCAGTGGCATACGGTAAAACATTGCATTGAGGTCAAGGTTCTTGTATTTACATTCAAGTCACTAGCAGGGACTGCACCACCTTATCTATCATCACTACTGCAGAAACACGCCCCCTTAAGATCACTGCGCTCCGCTGCCAACAACCTACTGGTTGTTCCACGAACCAAAGTCGCGGAGATCGCGCTTTTACTGCTTTTGCCCCAAAACTGTGGAATGCCCTTCCACTGGAATGAAGGCTCACAACTTCACTTGGGGCTTTTAAAGCAAAACTGAAAATGCATTACAGACTCAGCACCCCGCTAGGCCTCTGTTCTGATTGTTTTAACTGATTGTGTCAACTGACCTTGTGATTATATGTAGGATTTTATTGCTTTGGTACTTCACATGAATTCATGTGTAGTACTTTTACTTTTTATCAGGTATCCCTTATTATTTTAATGTTTGTTGTTTTTACACTGCTGTGTTCAGCACTTTGAGCTGCATTGATTGGCAGCAGGAAGGCACTCTATAAACAAATAAATGAAATGAATGAAATGAAATTACAAAAATATTTTGGGTAAACTGCAATGGAATCAAGACAAAATAAAACCTGAAAGAAATTTTTATGACAGATCCACACTTGTCTCAATGTATTTGGGACATAAAATAGTTCTCAGTTCAGTTTTGTTTCTCCAACCAGACACTAGCTTTGCACTCTAACATGCTGATGCATGTTCAATTTACCATTCTTTCCCAGGGTATATACAGCAATCCTTAAGTAAAATTTACTACTTTTTAATACTTTTTTTTTATTACCTTCAGAATTTTTTTAAAACCATCACAACACTAAATTGCAAGTGTTAATCAGCGACCTATTTACACGTATTTTAACATATATAACATACAAAAAGAATAGACTTAGAGACTCACTGATGTTGACAACGTATTGCACATATTTATTTTACTTAGAAAATAAGCCAGGCACTTCTGTTCAGCAGTTCAGACAGTTGACCACGGGGCCTGAAATGATGCAGAACGACCACTGAATATGACGTCATCATTATGTGACCGGATATGCTAAAGTAGGGCTGCTCGATTATGGCAAAAACAATAATCACGATTATTGTGACTGAAATTGAGATCTCGATTATTTAAGACGATTTTTCAATTGATGTAGATTTTTTTTATTTATTTTTATTCGGTCATAAAACTGCTCAGGGCACAATCAGGGCAAAAATAAACAAGAAACAAGATGATCACTAAAATAACTCCTGATTCCCAGTATAAAAAGAACAATATACTTATAGCTCATAGTTTATAACCCAAGGGCTATAGACCTTGGTTTAACTCATTTAAGTCTAACCAGTACAGACCCAAATACCAATATCTTGCAAATACTGACAGCAAGAATTATACAGTGGCATTTATAACAAATACATGCAAATAAATTGATGTTCACAAAATTTTGCATAACATTTATTGAGTCGTGTCAAGGTGCTGTAGGAGAGTGCACTAGCACTGTGTCCTCAGAGAGGTTAGTTATTAGTTATCAGCGTGAGGAACTTATTTCTACCTTATTTATAAACTATTTATTTACAGGTCCATCAGTTAATGTAATAATTGTCCCAACCAAAGCTGCTCCCCCCACCCCCCAACCCGGTCTCACAGCAATCGGGGCAAGCTGCACGTGTGTTTAGCGTGCCGCACGCGCACATTTAGCCATTTTTAGCGGCTCAGGAGCCCGCAGGTACGGTGTGTGTCACTCACTCTGGTTACTCCAACAGGGAGCCGACTCTGAGAGCCGTTTCTTTAGCGACTGACACATCACTACATCATTCCCTTTCCTAATGTCCTGAAGAACGGTCCGGAGCGCAGGCGGAGTGTTTAGCTAACCTGCAGCAGGAAATGTCGACGACAGTTATCCAGAAAGTAGCTAAGGGTTACCAGAGATGTTTCCGAGGTGTTCGCTAGGTACTTTTAAGATTTAAAAAGTCAAGAAGGGGGTCTGAGAAGCTGTTAGAAATAGCGTCAAAGTCGCTAAGTTGGCAACGGAGCGCTTCATTTGCAACTCAGGGCAGCTCAAGTGGGAGGAGCAAATAATCGGCTTGTTTTATTTTTATAATCGTTCAAAACATTTCATTCGGAATATATTTCTGTGTCGATGTTCAGAATATGACACCTGATAGTCTGAAAAAAATAATACCTAACTTGGAAAAAATAATACCTCTGAGACCAAATTTAACACTTTTAATGGCCTTAAATTTGACTATTTTTATTTATCACTTTTTAATACTTTTTAAAACCCCGCGGACATCCTGTTTCCTCTCATTTTGGTATGTTTACACTGTTTACATTTCTTTACAACAAATTCAAAGTTTGATTAAAATCTTCTGGAAACATGATTTTTGTAATATAACCTCTATAATAAAGACAATCAGAGTAAAGTTGCGCTTTTACTAACCAAATACAGCTTTATACAGGCTACTTTGTTGTCAATGCTAGATTGTGGGCATATTTAACTGCCATATATGCCATATATGCCATCTTCCGGAACTGTGCCGCTCTGGGTGGCTGCATGTTGGAGTAGCTCTGTTGACTATATGCAAGTTTAGCCTTTTTTTGGACATTTTTTCTTCTTGTTTCTCAAGAGGGACAGTGTTTTTTGGACATTTTGCTTTTCTGTTTCTGGTGCTGTGAAGCTTAGAGGATTTTTGCTGCAATTTTTTTAACTTTTTGAGGATTTATTATGATGCGTAACCATGGCAACAAACTGGTTTACAATCGGGAGCAGCTGATTAACATTGGAAAGGCTAAAATAATACCTCAACTGAAGCCACAAATCCCAAATGAGCTAAAACGCAAGAAGCGTGGGTGCAGAGTGGGAGCAAAACGGAGACAGAGAAAGAGGAAATTCAAACAGTCTCTTCCATCAATCATAATGGTTAAATTGAGATCACTGGCCAACAAGACGGATACACTCCAAGCCCTTTCAAGGACCCAGCCAGAGTATCGGCAGTGCAGTGTAATGTGTTTCACTGAGACGTGGCTAAAGGACCATATCCACCTCTCTCACCATCTCTCTGCCAGGATTCCTGACTGTAAGAGCGGACAGAGATCTGAAGAGGAGCGGGAAAAGAAAAGGAGGTGGAGTGGCAGTGCTTATCAACAACAGATGGTGCCATCCAGGTCATGTTTCAGTGTAATGTCGTCTCTGCAGCCCAGATGTTGAACTCTTGGCAGTAAGTTGTCGCCCATATTATTTGCCAAGAGAGTTCACCAGTGTTGTCTTGGCAACCGTTTATATTCCACCTTCAGCCATTGCTGAAAGTGCATGTGATGCCATCAGTTCCGTTGTCGCTAAGCTACAAACCCAGCGTCCCAATGCATTTGTGGCTATATCTGGTGATTTTAATCATGCCTCGCTCTCTGCTACACTTCCAACATTTCAACAGTTTGTCAGCTGCTCCACCAGAGAAAACAAGACATTGGATTTGTGTTATGCAAATGTAAATAATGCATACATGTCCAAAACAGACCTCCTCTGGGACAATCAGATCACAATCTTGCTTTTCTCTGCTCAGATTACAAACCACTTGTTCAGAGGCAACCTGTGACAAGAAGAACTGTAAGAAAATGGTCACAGGATGCTGAAGAAGCCCTGCCTGGCTGTTTTGAGACCACATATTGGATGACTCTCTGCCTAGGATATGATGAGGACATCAATGCCATGACTGGATGTGTCACTGACTATATAAACTTCTGTGTGGACAACATCATACCCACCAGAACAGTGAGATGCTTCACTAATAACAAACCCTGGATCACCAGTGAACTGAAAAATCTGCTAAATGAGAAAAAAAGAGCCTTCAAGGAGGGAGACAGGGAATTATTGAGCAGTATACAGAAGCAACTGAAGATCAAGATCAGAGACAGCAAGGAGACATACAGGAAGAAGCTGGAGAACAAACTACATAGGAACAATATCAGAGATGTCTGGTCAGGGATGAAGAAGAGCACTTTGTGGCATGGTGTGGAAACAATCATCTGACCTTGAATGTGAACAAAACAAAGGAGATGGATTTTAGACTTCAGAAGAAACAGGGTGGAGTCAAACACTGTTTCCATTATGGAAGAAGAAGGGGAGGTGGTTGAGGAATACAAATACCTTGGAGTTCACCTGTACAACAGACTGGACTGGAGAAAGAACAGCGAAGCCGTTTACAAGAAGGGACACAGCAGACTGCACTTCTTGAGGATGCTTAGGTCCTTCAATGTCTGTAGCAAGATGCTGCAGATCTACAAGTCTGTTGTTGAGAGTGTAATCTCTTCAGTCATCGTCTGTTGGGGTAGCAGCATCAGAAGCAGGGACCTGAAAAGGCTCAACAGCCTAATAAAAAAGGCTGGTTCTGTTCTGGGGACGACTGTGGAACCACTGGAGGAGATAATACAAAGGATTCTCCAGAGAATCAAGAAAATTATGGACAACTCTGAGCATTCTCTTCACAAGACTGTCCGACAACGGAAGAGTGTCTTCAGTCAGAGGCTTCTTCAGTTTCGCTGCAACACTGACTGCTACTGGAGATCCTTCCTGCCAACAGCCATTGTAATATAAAATGACTCTTTGACGACTTGATTATTATTATTATTCTGAGCTACTACAGCAATCAATTTCCCTCTGGGATTAATTAAGTATTTTTGAATTGAATTGAATTCAGTAGATGCAGAAATCCTCTAGTCAACATTGGATTCTGTATTTCATGCAGCACTAAGATTTGTAACCAGTTCTGTTTTTCATACTTGTTACTGTAATTTGCATTAGATATTGCCTCTTTACATTATCGAAGGTTGGAGAGTTGGTATTTTTTTTCTGTTTAAGGCTAAATTGTGTGAACTACCTTCTTAACCGTTTTCCTTCCTGGGTACTGAGGTCACAAAAAGAAGCTACAATCTTTTGTTCCGTAGTTACATTGTGTTTGAAATCCCACCACCTTAAACAGTTTTTGGTGAAAGTGTATTTTGAGTTTGCAGTCAGTTAAAATTACAATGTTTACCAACAATATTGCATGCTGAAGCCAGGATTGAGGATAATTTCAGTACCAGATGCACACGTGTTGTAATGGAAAGCTACAGGTATTTGTTTTTTACTGCACCGTTCTTAGTTGCCCTCTTGGCCAGGACGCACGATTTGGAATTGTAGGATGTCTAAAGATCCCACCTTTCTCGCCTCTGATTGGCTAGAAGGGCATTTCTACAATTGGCTATTTGATTTTGCAGCAAACTGTTTTCCTTGCCAAGTGCAGACTGTCCTCCTGCCATCTACAGAACCGTTGTTTTAGGGAGTTTTGTAAAAGAAAATGCAAGCTTAGCACTCTGATGACCATTCAGTCCTGTTTTGCAAAAAAGTAAATAAATAAATAAATAAAATAAATAAAAATAAATTCTGTTTCTTTTATAAAAAAAGTAAAAATAAAAAACAAAATGTGAACTGCTGAATTTATCACAGTGTTGAACTTACTGGTACTTTATATTTGCTGGCTCTCAAGCATTGGGGTTCCTTTATTAGAGCAGAGTACATAGGATAAAATCACCCCAGTGCCCACAGATATAAAGTCAGTCTAACAGTGTGATAAATGCAGCAGTTCACATTTTTATGGCCCTAAGTTCACATTTTCTCAAAAAACATAAAATAAAAAACCCAGACATAAAAACCCTGAAGCGGGGAGAGACAGTTTGCTGTTACATGAAATAGTCAATTGTAAGAGAGCTCTTCCAGCCATTCAGAGGTGAAAAAGCAGATAATTCCTTGGATATCCTACAATTCCAAATGGGCCAGGACTCCCTTGGTTAACAAATTTTTAATCCCAGTGGGACTATTTCCTTGTTAAAATAAAGAGCAAGTCATCCCCAAATCAACTTTTTGTAGCTGATAAACTATATAACGGCGTGTCTAATCATGCTGCAGACACGTGTTGACAATTTAGCACGTTAGTGCATTTTAGTTTCTAATTTTTTATTTTCTGCCTCAAACTGTCAGTGTTGTGCCATTGTTAGGTAAAAACCCTGCACTGCATTTGAATTTAAATATGCCATCGCTATTGGCTAAGAGGTACCCTATAACGTTAGCTGGTACCATATGATGTCACAATGTAGTGAGCCTGTGTGTGTGTGTGTATTTTTTTAGAGGCTCTGCCCTCTCAATCTGCTAGCAACAGCATTTGTTGCATTTTTCAAACAGGAAGTGGGAGTGGAGTAAGGCTCTGGTAGGGGCTGACTTGCTCTTTAAGGCTACAAACAAATTCTATACTGCCATTTTCTGGCCTCCTTCCTGTCAAAGCTACCACTGCTGTTTCCCACCAAAACTATTTTTTCTTGTATCTTTTCTAATCTCAGAAAATATCTGGATTTGAGATATTTCAATATTGAGATATTTGAGATATTTCAATCAATCAATTAAAAGCTTTGATTGATTGAAAATCTCCATGGTCCTATTTTCATTCCTATTGTTTTTGTCATCCGATATCCACAACCATTGCACTCCGCTGTCAGCCAATGGATGGTACTTCAGATAACTATAGGATCCAGCTCTGCACAAATGCGTACAAAAGTATAATTCCATGCACTGAAGCCTTTGACTAAGTATGGTATTCTGCCAAGTGGCCGGCTATTACTGGGGGTTATTAATTGTCTGTCTGGAGTGAGAATGTAGGTGGAGCGACGGCAAAAAGACATGCATTAGTACACACAAATGTAACACGGATGGTAATTACATCTAAGCTGGTCTTAAGAGTCTGCGTGGGAGAAGAGCAGCGAGGAAACGGCACTCAGATGTTGTGTAACTCAATCCTGTGAAGTTTCTTTTTTTACAATTATGCATCAGTGCCAAACATCAAGATTTGGACCCAAAACTCTTAATTATAAAATATATTAATAATCACTCTTACCTTGAACTCGTATGATTCCTCAATAATGACCTCCAATTTGACATGATCTCCCAGCATGGGACGCCCCATTTCCGCTATGCGCCTCTCCTCTTCGTCTTTACCTGTCAGCGCCTCTTCTTCCTCTACTACTTCTTTTGGCTTTTCCTCTACACACACAAAAAAAAGACAGAAATGCCAAAGTTAGTACAAAAATGCAGAAATGAATCTGGTTTTGATTTTCAACTTTGCAGAGAAACTTGAAAATTTAAAAAAGGAAGAAGGCATCAGGAAGTTCTTCTGTTGCTTCGCTCAAGGATCAGTGAACATTTACAGGTGCTGGCCAGTAAATTAGAATATCATCAAAAGGTTGAAAATATTTCAGTAATTCCATTCAAAACGTGAAACTTGTACATTATATTCATGCAATGCACACAGACCAATGTATTTCCGATGTTTATTACGTTTAATTTTGATATTTATAGGTGACAACCAATGAAAACATCAAATCTGGTATCTCAGAAAATTAGAATATTCTAAAGGCCAATGAAAAAATGTTTGTTTCTCTAATGTTGGCCAACTGAAAAGAATGAACATGAAAAGAATGTGCATGTATAGCACTCAATACTTAGTCGGGGCTCCTTTTGCCTCAATAACTGCAGTAATGCGGCGTGGCATGGACTCAATCAGTCTGTGGCACTGCTCAGGTGTTATGAGAGCCCAGGTTGCTCTGATAGTCGTCTTCAGCTCCTCTGCATTGTTGGGTCTAGCGTATTGCATCCTCCGCTTCACAATACCCCATAGATTTTCTATGGGGTTAAGGTCAGGCGAGTTTGCTGGCCAATCAAGGACAGGGATACCATGGTCCTTGAACCAGGTGCTGGTGGTTTTGGCACTGTGTGCAGGTGCCAAGTCCTGTTGAAAGGTGAAGTCTGCATCCCCATAAAGTTGGTCAGCAGCAGGAAGCATGAAGTGCTCTAAAACTTCCTGGTAGACGGCTGCATTGACCCTGGACCTCAGGAAACAGAGTGGGCCAACACCGGCAGATGACATGGCACCCCACACCATCAATGACGGTGGAAACTTTACACTGGACCTCATGCAACGTGGATTCTGTGCTTCTCCGCTCTTCCTCCAGACTCTGGGTCCTTGATTTCCAAAGGAAATGCAGAACTTGCTTTCATCAGAAAACATAACTTTGGACCACTCAGCATCAGTCCAGTCCTTTTTGTCCTTGGCCCAGGCGAGACGCTTCTTGCGCTGTTTCATGTTCAAGAGTGGCTTGACACACGGAATGCGACACCTGAATCCCATGTCTTTCATGAGTCTCCTCGTGGTGGTTCTTGAAGCGCTGACTCCAGCTGCAGTCCACTCTTTGTGGATCTCCCCCACATTTTTGAATGGGTTTGTCGTCACAATTCTCTGCAGGGTGCGGTTATCCCTAGAGCTTGTACACTTTTTTCTACCACATTCTTTCCGTCCCTTCGCCTGTCTGTTAATGTGCTTGGACACAGAGCTCTGCGAACAGCCAGCTTCTTTAGCAATCACCTTTTGTGTCTTGCCCTCCTTGTGCAAGGTGTCAATGATTGTCTTTTGGACAGCTGTTAAGTCAGAAGTCTTCCCCATGATTGTGGTGCCTTCAAAACAAGACTGAGGGACCTTTTAAAGGCCTTTGCAGGTGTTTTGAGTAAATCAGCTGATTAGAGTGGCAGCAGGTGTCTTCTATATTCAGCCTTTTCAGAATATTCTAATTTTTTGAGATACCAAATTTGGAGTTTTCATTAGTTGTCACTTATGAATATCAAATTTAAATGTAATGAACATTGGAAATACATTGGTCTGTGTGCATTGCATGAATATAATGTACAAGTTTCACGTTTTGAATGGAATTACTGAAATATTTTCAACCTTTTGATGATATTCTAATTTACTGGCCAGCACCTGTATATTTAAACACGGACATTAAGAGCGAGCACCAAACCATTATTAGTACTTCATGTTTAAAACAAATCTAAAGAATTAGAACCAGCAGACAGTATTTTTGCTAAACCGATGTCTAGATGTGTCTGGTTTAAACCTACCTTACACGCTTTGCGCTCTAGTCTTTTAATTCACTTTAGTAAATGAAAAATGCATCTTTCGTCTCATTAACCTCGGTCCTCCATGTCCCATTCAGCCTTTTTTCTTGTCTCAAAGTTCTGCGACAGTAATTGAGATTGGTTTTAGAGCCATAACCTGCTGCTTGGATCAAAAAGGGTGAAGGAGCAGAGAGAATGGCTATCAAATTTTCTATAGAACGGTTATCCAGACCATTGCTCCCCATTATACTGCAGTGCATTCTGAATCCACGTGAACTCTCTGGTCATTTTGTTCCCTTTAGTTAAGTTACTGCATGGAGCGAACAAGAACAATCACACAGTGATGCAAATAAATGTCAGGACCACTTCTGTCAAACTCGTCCTCCATTAAGACAATTTGTGGCTCGTTGCATCGTCACAGGCAGCTGAACAAAGAGCCACCCAAAACAAAACCTTCTGTATGTATTTTCTTTTTGGATTGTGCATGCTTGTTTTATTGTAGCAGACTGAAACGTTTTAAAGTAACACTAAATAGTGTTTAAGCTAGAGCTTTAACATTGATCTCAGTGACTGTTGGGTTAGAAACTTGACCAGTTTTATATTTGACAACACTCTGCTGCCCTCTGCTGGCCAGGTACTGAACTTAACAGTTTTGTGAAGCCCTATAGCAGGGATTCCTATCGCGTTTAAAGCGTGCCACAACCCGTGCACGCGCATTGGGTCCACAGCGCGCGTGTGAACGGGACTCGCGAGCGAAAATATACGAGGCAGCGCGCGCGTGAACGGGACTCGCGAGCGAAAATATACATGGCGAGAGGTCATTTGTGCACTGAGAGGGAGCAAACTGTGTCTGTGAGCGCACAAGGATGTGCACAAGTGACAAACCTGCGTGCGCGCGTTGCCAACGAGCACACGGCAGAGGAAAACGTGCGCGCGCGGCAGCCTCTCTGCGCGCTCGGCAGCCTCTGCGCGCTCGGTTTCTAATTCCGCTCGCTCGGCTGTGAGGAGTTTTGGCACTCTGGAGGCGTGGCCTGTGGCAGATCTTCCCTATCCTCGGATTGGTTAGTTTACCCCGCACTTTACTCTCTAGCCATCTATATAAAAAAATCTGATACTCAGCAGTTGCTGGCATAGCTCAGCTGGGAGAGCGGGCGACTCTCACTCTGGAGGATCCAGGTTCGAGTCCGGCCAAGTAACATAGAGTTGATGTCATATTATTCTTTCCTAATTCCTGTGATATTATTTTACAGTTGTGACCGTTCAACTGTCATTAAATGTCCGAATGTTTGCTGGGCAGCGTTTTAAAAAGTGCACATAAGCTAGATGGTTTTAACCAGGTAAAAATAGACTTGTGGGTGTAGGTATGTTCAAGTTTAAAAAGTTCTTGCCTCATTAATGTATTGTTTATTTTTTTCAGCATTTAATTGACAAATTATCCTTTCAAATAATTAATTGATGAGTTACATAATTGTCCATTTAGAATTGTTGAATGGACTGAGTCAAGTTTGGTGCACTTTATATATTTCAAAACATGTTTTTTTTTATTATGCATATAAATAATTTTAATGTTAATTTATTGAAATATTTCTATTTCTTCATTACCTCACCCTTGTTTTGACAAAAACAAGACCTTGCTGGATAATATCACGGAGAAACTATTTGTTCACAGTACTTGGCTCAGTGAGGATCTGTATACCAAAGGAGGAGATGCTCAGAAATCTGTCTGCAGATTGTTACAACCCAGACTGGAATTGGTGGGCTGTAATAAGAAAGGAGACCAAACAGAGGAGTGGGGGTTCAACAACTGATTTATTTAACCAAAGTAAGGATTTACTAAAGCAAGTTAGTGCAGTCAAGAATTACTGGTGTTTGGGTAGTCCTGAACGTGTTGTGATGCCCCCACCGTCTCATTGGGTTTTCATTTGTGTTTAATTGTGTTTTTCTTCTGTTGTAGGCAGCTCGTTAAGCAGCCTTGGAGGCACCTGGACTCAGGGTGTGGTGCTGCCTACAAAGCCTACTGTTTTTCTGCTTTCACTGGGTCTCTCCTGTGTGGTGGAGAGTCCTCACTGGCCATTTTCTGTTCACTAACTTGCTTTAGTAAATCCTTACTTTTGTTAAATAAATCAGATGTTGAACCCCCACTCCTCTGTTTGGTCTCCTTTCTTATTACAGCCCACCACTTCCAGTCTGGGTTGTAACAATCTGCAGACAGATTTCTGAGTATCTCCTCCTTTACACAGATCCTCACTGAGCCATGTACTGTGAACAAATAGTTTCTCCATGATATTATCCAGCAAGGTTCCGTTTTTGTCAAAACAAGGGTGAGGTAATGAAAAAATAGAAATCTTTCATTAAATTAACATTTAAATTATTTATATGCATCATTAAAATAAAAAAAAACATGTTTTGAAATATATAAAGTGCACCAAACTTTACTCAGTCCATTCAACAATTCTAAATGGACAATTATGTAACTCATCAATTAATTATTTGAAAGGATAATTTGTCAATTAAATACTGAAAAAAATAAACAATACATTAATGAGGCAAGAATCTCTCTCTCTCTCTCTCGCTCTCTCGCTCTCTCTCTCTCTCTCTCTCTCTCTCTCTCTCTCTCTCTCTCTCTCTCTCTCTCTCTCTCTCTCTCTCTCTCTCTCTCTCTCTCTCTCTCTCTCTCTCTCTCTCTCTCTCTCTCTCTCTCTCTCTCTCTCTCTCTCTCTCTCTCTCTCTCTCTCTCTCTCTCTCTCTCTCTCTCTCTCTCTCTCTCTCTCTCTCTCTCTCTCTCTCTGCCCCACTCTAAGGGAGTTTGCAGTGTATCAGTGAGTCATATATTGTACAATCACAGTCATAAAGTTTTCAACCAGTAGTTTTATTTCAGTATGTATTTTTCCAGTATCACAAAAAATGTAATTTTATATGGTTAAAACCATCTAGCTTATGTGCACTTTTTAAAACACTGCCCAGCAAACATTCGGACGTTTAATGACAGTTGAACGGTCACAACTGTAAAATACCTGAAATTAAGAAAAATTAACATGACATCTACTGCATTTTCCTTGCCCGGACTCGAACCTGGATCCTCCGGGGCGAGAGTCACCCACTCTCCCAGCTGAGCTATGCCAGCAACTACTGAATATCAGACTTTTTTATATAGATAGAGGGTAAAGTGCGGGGTAAACTAACCAATCAGAGGACAGAGAAGATCTGCCACAGGCCACGCCTCCAGAGTGCCAAAAGCCCTTACAGCCGAGCGAGCAGGAGTCAGAAACCGAGCGCGCAGAGAGGCTTCCGAGCGCGCACAGAGGCTGCCGCGCGCGCACGTTTTCCTCTGCCGTGTGCTCGTTGACAACGCGCGCACGCAGGTTTGTCACTTGTGCACATCCTTGTGCGCTCACAGACACAGTTTGCTCCCTCTCAGTGCACAAATGACCTCTCGCCATGTATATTTCCGCTCGCGAGTCCCGTTCACACGCGCGCTGCCATGTATATTTTCGCTCGCGAGTCCCGTTCACACGCGCGCTGTGGACCCAATGCGCGTGCACGGGTTGTGGCACGCTTTAAACGCCATAGATTCCCTAAGTGTGGGTGCACGAGCTGCCGCTAGGGGGTGCGCGAGACTAAAAGTGTAATGGCTGCGGAGCTCAGAGAAGTCTGGCATATGTCACCATTAGCGTAGCCAGAAAGTCATTTGTGGGTGGGCCTAAGAAAAAGTAAGTTGGCCCAAAAAATTTAATTGAAAACAAGTATATTTTGCTTATGTGTGTGTGTGCATGTGCCCTAGCTTCATAATAATAATGCGCTCCAAGCTTCTGCACTCTGACCTGCGCACGCTGTTAATAGCAAGATATGTTCAGTATTTGACCATTTTTATCGGTGTTGGAGAAATCTGAAGGTGGCGAGTCATTCTGGCAGATTCTAATTAACACCTGTCTCATGCAGGTGTTCTGACATTGTAAACCTCACACACAGAACATTGTGGATGTAACAAAATAAATCAAGAAATGATTCCCATCTGAGCATTTTAGCATTATTATACCATTATATTAGCACACTGACTGTGGGACAGCATTCTAAACGTGTCAGGCTATTAACAGCGCGCTGAAGTTCTGAAGTTTAGAGTGTGTCTGTCAGACGTCAGACGCGTTCCAGCGGAACCACGGCTCACGGGTGCACATGTGAGCACATCTGGGCTGGGCAGAAGTAATTTTACAACACTGGTTTAAATAGCGCCAATAAACGCAGTGACTTGAGCAGCTCATGGAGCTGTGCTGCACACACACACACAGACACACACACACACACATACTGATTCAACAAGCGCACGCTGCGCAAACTCCAGCGCTGCGCTGTGCAGTCAGACTGAAGGCAGAAATGAGCGCTGCCTCCTCCGTGATAAAAACTTTTAAGAGAATTTATAACAACATTTTTCATTCAAGGTCAAATTAAGATATTAGCTTCTATTTTGGGATGACGTATTAAAGTCGGGTCCGCTCCAGTCAGTGACTCCTCATGAACCTGACCACAACTCATGTTACTGCAGCATTTGTTATTCCAGTCCGCGTGGCAGCGGATCGCAGATTCAGCCACACCATAAAACAGCAATAAGTCTGTCTGAGGCAAAAGTGAACCTCATGGCTTTTCCATCTTTTCCCCTATAGACATTTGATTACGCACAAGTAGGTGACCAGCTCAGGTTTACACAGAGCAGAAGGGAGAGAGCTCTGGCCACAGGTTAAACGTTCCTGCTTTAAGAAAACTGTTAAATTGCATTTTTTATGTGCTACCTGGGCACTCTAAATATTGCTTTAAAATTAAATCAAAGGAAATTGTAATGGTATTGCATGTTTATTAATTACCATTTCAAAAATACATAATGCATAAACATAAAAATGAAAGTGATGGGGGAAAAGGTCGATCATATTTTTTTATCCCCGTCTGTCGAGTGACTTAGCGTGACGTCTGATATATATATATATATATATATATATATATATATATATATATATATATATATATATATATATATAGCCATGCCCTGATGTGGGGCTGGGGGGTGCGTCGACATGGTCGGGACATAGAAGGGGGTGCACGGCTAAATAAGTTTGGGAACCGCTGCCCTATAGGAAGCCTAAGTCACGCCCATCTACTTCTGCATCAGGGGTCCTCGGAAGAACGAAAAAATTAATGCAAGTCAATGGGGTTAAAATGCTATTTTCTAATTCCGCTTGTTTTATGCCATGGATTTCACACATGATATCCGTGAATTTTAAAGACACATTTTGATACCAAGAACACAGTTATTTTCGAATTGGGGAAATGCCATTTTAGGTTGTGTGTAAAAATAAGTCCAGGACTACAAATGCGCATCACGAAAGTGACGTCACTGAACCACACATGGAGAAAAACTGAGGGAAAAAGGAATGTAAGTTCAGCAAACCTCCCACAAGAGGAAACAACAACCATAAATCTGGCCATGTCGTAAGTATCAGCTATGCTAGGGAGAGGAGATTATGTGGTGATTTTACATATGTGACGCGCTAATTTCTGGTGTGTAGTCATGCTAATTACGAACTTTTACAAGCCATTAAATCTCAAAGTGCATGACTGGTGTGGTTGAAACACCCATCAATACTTTTCATTTAAATTGCAGTACAACATATGTGTGATCCAGGGCGTAAGGCAAAGCGGATTAGAAAATAGCGTTTTTAGCCCCGCTGACTTGCATTCATTTTTTCGTTCTTCTGGGAACCCATGAGCTGACTGGAAAAGGAGGAGACTTAGGGTCCCTATAGGGGGAGCTCTTTACCTGCTGTATGGCTTTTAGCAGTAAAGCTAGCAGTTAGCATTTTCAGTTTGCTGACCATCAAAATAAACACAAAGAAAAAAAAAGAAGTTAGCTTTTTCTGTTGGCATCATGGTGGAGCCTGGAAGTAAATAAGACAATGGCGAGAACATCAGAGCGGGCTACTCTAGTTTGACGAAGCTAAAGGAGGCTACAAAAATCACAGATCTGCATGGCTTTGTTGCCACTGGACTTGCAGTAATATTTTTTTTGTCCAACAGTGTGGCTCTTTTTACTTTGTGTTTTTTTTAGTATTGGCTCATGTTAGTGTTAGCATGTTGTTAGCGCTAGCAACAGCAGGCTGCAGCAAGGTTGTTTACAACAGTTGTAATTCCATTTTCAAGGGACATTAGTAGCTCAGGAGGTAGGGCGGCAATCATATTCATCCATATTCGGAATGTTGCAGGTTCAGTCCTGGCATTGACCAGATAATTCAGCTGTTGTGTCCTTGGACAAGACACTTAACCCGCCTTGCCTGCTGGTGGTGGTCTGAGGGACTGGTTGCACCAGTGTTCTGCAGGCCTTGCAGCTGTGGCTACATTGTAGTAAGTACATTTTATTTATATAGCTCTTATTACAGACATAAAATCACAAAGTGCAACACATACATCAAAACAATTAAACAAAGTCATAAACTTATAATGAAATTTATTATCAATAAAATTATAAAATATACATATGATAGAGGATTATAAATTTGAATTAAAAATAAGAAAATAAAAGGTTTAGGTAAAAGCAGCTTTAAATAAAAGGGTCTTTAGCTGTTTTTTAAAAGTGTCCAGACCGTCAATTCTACGTAAAGATAAAGGAAAACAATTCCAAAGTCGGGGTGCAACAATCTGGAAGGAGCGATCACCTCGACTTTTATATCTGGTCCTTGGAACTTCTAGAAGGTTCTGGTGGGTGGACCTGAAGGCTCGGGTTGGAGCATAAGGCTTTAACAGTTCAGTAATATAGGGAAGAGCTTGACCATGTAGAGCATAATCACCAGCATATGAATGTGTGTGTGAATGGGTGAATGAATGACTGTGCTGTGACGCACCATGGGGGGTTGTTGAACCCTTAGAAGGAGCTATACAAATACAGGACATTTACTATTCAACCAGTAGGATAAAGGAGCAGCAGGAAAGTGCTAGCTTCACCAAGAAACAGTAGTGTCCACTCAGCTTGTTATGGATTTCTTTAGTTGATCACCTCTACTCAAATTGAAGGAAATTTTGGTACAAAAAAAGAAGAAATTAGCAAAAGAGAGCCAACAAGTCCACAGAGCTGATGTAGAGGCATAAATTAAAGACATACTGTGCAAGTTTTTCATTATTTGGAATCTTGTTCATACTGCATTGCAGTATGTGCTAAAATGACCCTTTACCGGTTAATGAAAGATTAAGTGCTGATCCAGTGCAGCACACCAGGCTTACGACCAAAGGTGACAGATCATTTGCTGCTGTGGCCCCTAGACTCTGGAACTCTCTCCCCCTGAGCCTGAGATCAGTGGACTCAGTGGACTCCTTTAAAAAGCAGCTGAAAACTCACTTGTTAGAGCTGGCTTTTGTATGACCTTCTTCACCACATTCTCTTTCTTCTGCTCTCCCCACCTATTCCACCTTTCTCAGGATCCACTGATTTCCTTCTTTCCTATTCACTCTCTCTCTTTCTTAACATTTTTTATCACAGTTGTCTATTTTTTGCTCATTTTAAATATGTTCTTAACCATTTTCTAAAATCTTTTTTATATTTTTACATTTTTTGTTTTTGTGAAGCGCCTCATGATTTTTATCTTGAGAGGCGCTATAGAAATGATATTTTCTTCTTCTTCTTCCCTGTTGGACTTAGAGGGAGACAGAAGTGGAGTTTGCATACCTGGTGCTTGAGCCTGCTTCCAGCGCGTTTCCTGCATGTTTTACATTATGAACACAGCTCATTTGATTTAGTGATGAACCACTCCTGTAGACACTAATGATGGCTGGGGAGACATTTCAGCTGTTAGATTAAGGTGTTAAACACACAGCGAAGAGATTCACTTTTGCTTTCACTGACTGAACACTACAAGATGCTAAAAGCAAGCCAAAACTCCAAATTTTCTCACATTTCCATCATCTGAAAAAAATTCCAATATTATATACCTAGTCAGGCTTCCACCCTAATTTTCATTGTTCGACTATTTTAAGCGCTATGACTTGTGTTTTAGGGGGAAATGAGCTTATTTTTGCTAAATGAGCAGGGTTATTTTACCATTTTAGGATGGTGCATTGCAAGGAAGACCCAGAAATGTCATCACTACTGGATGGATATGGAGTTCCAATCCTTGCCATTCAGATGATCAGATAGATGATTGTTTTTTAAGACAGCGTCTGCTCACTCATCTCTAAAGCAGAATTACAATAGTGAAAATTATCTGTCATGCACCAAAAAAAGAGCTTGAACCGATAATTATTGTGACTTGTGCCATTTGTTCCATGGCTGAATGCCAACTCTTTCACTATGAAATCAGAACATTTTTTTCTTTTTAACCTGTGGAAAAGGGCACTTGTGTCATCTCTTTAGCACCTGGCCTTGTTAATTCTGCCACTTAATGCCATCACCATTAATAAAGTAAATAAGGAATATGTTTTTAAAAAGGAGTAGAAGTAATAAATAAGCTAAGAACAGTGCCTACCTACACTATTTGTCAGACATCTAAATGCCACTTCAAATCAACTTTCTAAGTGCAATCCGCTTGGTGACCGTTTATCGCCTTGCCCTCCTGATTATTTTGAACTGACAATGATTAGCATGCACAAACACACACTGCTACAGACATTGTAATGGTGATTAAACTCAATTAACAGCCTACAAAAAATCTCAGGTGGAACGGAAATGATCCGACAGCATCCTTCCCAACTTCACTGTGTGTTTGTGTGAGTGTAAATGGTCCCGACAGAGTTTGAATGTTGCAGGCAAAGATGCTTCTTCTTGTCAAAGCCACGGTCTTACCCATTCATCACATGGATATTTCCTCCCTCTGCTGCAACCCTCTCTCTGCCCCTTTGCAGTGAACATGTTTTAGAGAACGCTGAAGCAAACATGTTGCTCATGCATTGGAATACAAGAACGTTTTGAAAAAAACAGCATCAAAATCTATTCAAAGGGCAGATTTTCTATTTATTTGTGGGGTTTTTGTTTATTAAATCAGCTGATGTAATTGATGACAAGCATCATCTCATCCATCTTTAAAACTATACATTTTGTTATGTAACCATCCTTAATCCTCTTTTTTTCTTTCCTGTCACCTTATTCTTGTCATCTCTGCTTCACCCACTTAAAGCCTCTCCATCTATTTATGTCCGCCTCTCTATATTCATTTAGTTTAGTGTAAAAATGGGCTGCAACACACCAACAAAGAGTACATCACTTATTCAGTTAGCCCAAAGTGCAATATCTCCACCAAACGACATCTGATTCTATTATAGTCAAC
Organism: Nothobranchius furzeri; assembly: GCF_043380555.1. NCBI lineage: Eukaryota > Metazoa > Chordata > Actinopteri > Cyprinodontiformes > Nothobranchiidae > Nothobranchius > Nothobranchius furzeri. The sequence continues at coordinate 27,778,327 of NC_091752.1, read as the reverse complement.
AAATGAGTCCATTTGGGGGATAAATTGATCTCATCTCTTGTGTTGCCATCTGATAAAAAATACAACACTGAATAGGTTTTATGATGCCTGAAACGAGAATTATTATCCTTATTGTTTGTTTAACGTTTCTGAATAGACATAATAAAATAACCTAGCAAGCAGTTTTTTAGCTTTAAATGACAAATCTTTTAATTGTGGGACATTGAGTTTGCACATTTTTCTTCAATGCTGCTCCCCTATCACCTTAAAGGTACAGTAATTAAGACTGTAGTGAGAATTTTACATTAAGAAAATGACAACATGCCCTACAAGTTAAAAATTGTACGTCGCTTTGGATAAAAGCGTCTGCCAAACGAATAATAAACAAAGAAAATCCCAAAAGAGTCTAATCAGCGTTTTATTACCATCATAAAATATCAAGAGTCAGAGAGAGGTCTTATGTCCAGACTTAGGGAAACTTATTCATGCTTTTATTTCTAGTCGGCTGGACTATTGCAATGGTCTCCTAACTGGTCTTTCCAAAAAAGCTGTGAAGCAACTGCAGCTTGTTCAGAATGCTGCTGCTAGAGTCTTGACAAGAACTAAGACAGGGTATATGCAGGAATCTCAAAATTAAATTGAAGACTTTTTCAAGACTTTTTAAGACCTTGTAAAAATAAAATTAAGACAATCGCAAAGAACTAATCAACTATTAAACACTCATGTATTGTTTTTAAATACTGCATTGCTTCGTTTTCCACTTCATGTTGGGTTACGTCACATCCGGGACAGCGAGACTGTAGCAATAATACATAAAGCCACGTGGTATAAAAATACAAACCGCACACATAGAAGAACAAAATATATATTTTTTTAGTTTATATGCATCTATTTTTCATAGCCACAAACTCTGAGGCTGTGAAAAACGTGACAACTAAAATAACTCCCCCAAACAAGGTCCTCACGTGCTGCAGATTTGCATCTATTCTACAGTGGGTTATGTAGTGACTTCTGACATTTGTATACTCTTATTTTATTGAGAATATTAAAAAAAAAATTTTTTAATGTGACGTTTTTGCAAAATGCAAGCAATTTTCTACCAGTCCTACTGATCAAGAGAGCTAAATGTAAACTGAAATAACTAATCAGATAATGATTAGGGATCATCAGATAATAATGAATTATTATTATGAAACTAAGTCACAAAACACCAAACATAAAAAACATCTGAAAATATTCCAAGTTACTTTAATCATTCTCAAGTAGGATGACCGGATCCCAACTCACCAAATAGACTCACTGGCCGTGAAGCTTCAATGCAACCAGATAAAGTGAAAATGTTTTTTTTATCTATTCTGCCTTTTATCTCTAACATGACTGTTAAATATACATACAATTATTATATAATTGATGTCTTATATGTTCTATTTGAATTAAACTTGAACAAGCAAACAGCAAAAGGTTTAAGGCTGTTTCTCAGCTCCTCTCCAGCTACCAGAGCTTAACTCGGGTTCTTTGGACCTTCTACTGTGGCTACAGTAAACTGTTAAAGCTACAGTTACTTTAAACAATCAACTGATTTTATAAATATAGACAGGCCCACTATAAAATAATGAAGGTTTAAGCAACTTTTTAAAGTTTTCACTGAATATTTGTGCTGACTTTCCACAACAGAATGATAGTAAGTACCAGTACCGCTCTTATTTCTTTCAACTGAGAAACATTTCAAAAGTCCGTAAACTGGTTTCTACTGCAGATCTGGAAAAAATCATCCATGCCTTTGTGTCATCACGCTTAGACTACTGTAACGCTCTTTTACTGGTCTCAGCAAAACCTCCCTCTCACGCCTTCAAGCCATCCAAAATGCAGCAGCCAGACTCCTAACCAAATCCAGCAGACAAGCTCACATCACTCCAGTTTTACAGTCCCTCCACTGGCTCCCGGTAGAATATAGAATTCAGTTTAAAGTTTTAGTCCTGACCTATAGAGCTCTTAACAACCAGGCTCCAAGCTACCTATCTGAGCTTTTATCCCCAAACACCACCTCTCGGAACCTTAGATCCACATCTGAAAACCTCCTGGCTGTTCCTCGAACCAGACTAAAAACCAAAGGGGACAGGGCCTTTCAGACTATTGCACCCAGACTTTGGAACAGTCTGCCTTCAAATCTCCGTCTCTCTAACACTGTAGAGGTCTTTAAAAAATCATCTAAAAACTCACCTTTTCATCCAGGCGTTCCCTCCCTAAATGTTTCAAAAAGATGGCTTTGTTTGGGTTCACACCTTCACTTTGTTTTTACTCATGATTTTATTTTCTACTTTACCACTGCTATTGTTTTTCTGATGTTTTTATTGGTTAGAGGTATTTGCCCTGATCTTTATCATGTTGTACAGCGCTTTGTGATTTATATCTGTGAAAGGCGCTCTATAAATAAACTTTTACTTTACTTACTTACTTTTACTTACTTACTTACAGTAACATCTTTAGATCTATTTATGTTTCTTTTCCACTAACATCATCTCATTAAGAACAGATCCATACTGTTTTGCAAGTTTTTCCTTCTTCTTGATTTCAAATCTCTTATATAACATGTAGGGAAGACATGCCTCAAGGGTTTAGCCTGTATGCACCTGAAACAACAACCGCAGCAGCTTGTTTGTGACAGAATCTTCTTTGGGTTAGGATGGACCTGTCTAGTAGTTGGGAAAGCTGTTTTTGACCAACACGTGACACCCCCCCCCCCCCCCCCCCCAAAAAAAAAAGAAAGTACACAAGCCTCTGGAAACATCAGTTAAGGCTGAAACTGAAAGGAGACAAACTTGCTAAAGTTCTGGACAAAAAACAGACGTATCTGGAGGGGATTTTGACGATTTTACGAACTTAAAGCTCCAGCCGCAGCGAGATGTTGAAGCAACGGTAATAGCGGCGCCGTGATACCGGCTATCGCAGCTTGTTTTTCCCTAGCTGTCTCCGTGACTGATTGGTCAAATGGCGACTTGTGACCCACTAACAAAGATGGTTTGTGAAGAGGATGAACACTCTTCATTTTTCTGAAACTGATTCTTATAAAGAGCGACTGAAACCCGACCAAAGACTCACCTTCCCTAAAACACAAACTCTTTGATTCATGTGAACGAATTTGGTTTCATAAACGGCAATTTTCACTGAAAAGCATCACGTTTGCAAGTATTTTAAAATCACGTCAATACGAACCAAATTTAAGACTTCAAAAAGTCTTAAATTGATTTAGTAAAGACTTTTAAAGACCCCGCGGATACCCTGTAAGAGAACAGAGCACATCATTCCTGTTCTTAGATCCTTGCACTGGTTAACAGTAAACTACAGACTAGATTTTAAAGTGCTCCTACTAGTTCATAAATCACTCAATGGCATGGGACCAAAATACACGTCAGATCTCATTCCTGTATATACACCCAATAGGGCTCTGAGATTCCTTGGAAACAGTCAGCTGGTAGAACCACGGGTCAGAACAAAACAAGGCGGGGATGCATTTATTTACTATGCTGCTCACATATGGAATCAGCTTCCCCATGACCTCAGATCTACCACAACCCTAGAGATGTTTAAAACAAAACTTAATCCCTAATGTACTCATTAGCCTTTAAATAAATTGTTTCTTATCATGCATCATCTCTACCATAATCTGCACTGTGACTTTGTTTTCTTTAGCTCTAAACTGTAATTCCATTTGTGTGTATTTTAATTTGTGTTTTATGTTGTTTTCATATCATGTCTTGATATTTGTAAAGCACATTGAATTGCCTCGGTGTTTGAATGTGCTCTATAAATAAAGCTGCCTTGCCTTATGTTTCACTCATTTTGGAAGCAAGGTTATACTGAAACATTTCATACCCAGCTGGTTGCGGGGATTGTCAGTTGTTCTCCTTTGACATCAAAGGTAGGAGGGACCCAACTACTGTTTACCATCACTGAGTGTGGGGTTGCTGTGTCTCCTGCGAGCCAATACTGCAGCACCAACAATTGTAATTTGGCTACAGCTGGCAAAAAGTGTTTGCAGGAACCAAATTTGAGTAAATTTTACTTCATTTCTACATAATGCACCTATAAAGTGAAGGTTTGTATTTTCCCTGGTGAAAGGGGGCATTGCAAGCAAGCTGTATTTCTATGTTCGAGTTAAGCTTTTTGGAGCCAATTTTCCCCTCGTGCGAGAATCTTTGAGATTGGGGCGAGTTTTGTGTTGTGTAGTATACGGGGGTGAAGGGAGGCGATCAACACCTCACAACCAGCTCCTGATCAGCAATTGCACGCTCGCACAGATTTCAGACATGTTTGATATTTTGCTCGTCCTTCGTGAGGGTATCATCCTGATTAAGTAGCCCTCCAACCCAAAAGTACCAGAACCACTCACAGGTACTTTTATGTTAACACATTGTTTCCTTTTATTTTTACACGTTACTTCAGACAATGACAAGGATAGTCAAGAAAGGGAGTTCATTTAAAATAACATGGATCCCAAAAATTTTTTTACTTAGTCGTCCTTCTCCAATCCCCATAAACCCCTGCGTTGTCTACCTATGACGAGCCTGAAGGACAAATGACATAACACAACAGTCTCTGGGCTTTTTGGGATTTCAGACTCAAACGTCTAACGTTTTGTGTTAAAACCACTATTTTTAGCACATTTCAGTTTCAGCGTGAGCAATCAGGTCGGGTTCGAGCACTGGTTCGTACAGTGTGAGAAGATGACTCATGAGCTTTGCTCTGCAAGGAAGTCTTGCAGTTTGAGATGGAGCTGAATGCTACCAGTGAAAAAGTTGTGCAGTGTCCACCCGGCATAACATCTCACCAACAGATTGCCATTAGGGTCAAAATCTCTGGGAGTGCAATTTTCAAACCAGTCCTTGAACAGATTGTTCAACCTCCAGCAAAATGACAAAAACATCAGACTATCACTGGCAATGATCAAAGGGGTAAATGTGTAAAACAATATTTATGAATGGTGAAAATTTAGTAATAGTTTGTTACAAATCAGTAAATGCATTTTGTCCTCACGGGCTCCCATAGAGCAAACATGGCATCTAATATGGCATCCCCCATGCGTCATTTGGAATTCTAGGATGTCCAAGGAATATCCTGCCTTTCTTGCCTCTGACTGGCTAGAAAGGCTCTACTACGATTGGCTGATTCATTTAGCAGCAAACCGGCTGTCCTTGCTAAGTGCAGACTGTCCTTCTGCCACCAGCAGAAAGCTGTTTTGGGGAGTTTTGTGAAGAAAATGTGAAGTTGGCGCTATAATAACCATTCTGTTCTGGTTTGCAAAACATTTTATGTTTCATAAAAAACAGAAAACCGTAAAATGTGAATTTATAATCTTGTTGCATTTATCAAATTGTTGGACTTACTTCACATCTCTTGTCTCTCAAGTATTAGAGTACACAGGATAAACATGTGCGCCTTACCTGGGTATGAAGTTTAGTAAAACTGCCCTATTCTGCCCAGCTGTGTGCATCAGGTATGTTTCTTTTCTAGAATAATGAAAACTGGTGAAAAATAGGTCTAAATAATAATCAGCTTTAAATAAAATTTTGATTAATTGATACGCATTTAATCTGATGATGAGAGATGTGCTCCAACTTGTAAACAGCTTTAACCTATTAAAGTGATGACATAGGATAGCCTAATAATTAAGCATTAAGATAACCCCAATAGAGCCAACAGATATAAAGTCAGTTTACAAAGTGATCAAATGAAACAAGATGTATTACAAGTTCACATTTGACGCTTTTCAGGTTCTTTTATGAAAGAAACTGAAACTGGTTTGTTGCAAAACATAAAAGGATGTTTATTATAGGACTGAGTTCACATTTTCTTTAAAAAAAAGTCCTCAAGATCTGGCTAAAACCTGCAGCTTGTAGGCTGTAAACACTAAAACCTACAGCGAGTCAGAACTGTTTCCTCTTACATGAAATAGCTAATCGTAGGAGAGCCCTTCCAGCCAGTCAGAGGCGAGAAAGGCAGGACCTTCCTTGGACATCCTAGAATTCCAAATGGCACGTCCCCCAGAGACTTAGACCCACTCCCATGTGTTTTAGACCAGATTTTTATAGTTATGTCATAGGACAATATTTTTCAACAACATGGCATCATTTAATTTGTTTTCAACAACAGTTAGATGGATATTTCTAGAGATTAATGGTAAAGACTGCACATTTTCACTTTAAAGATGGCTGTAGAAAAAGGAATCTGTAGTCAAACATTAATTAAAATCTATGCAAATAGCTGCTTAGAGTTTATATTTTTCCTTCAAGTCTTCCCATTTATTACTTGCCATCCTCCTGGTTCTTTGTAAGGAACAACTTTCCATTTAAGCTTCGCCTAATCTCTGCAGCTTCCTTTGTCCCAGTCCTTGGTTCCATGTGTGCACCATCTCTGCTTATTTTCTTCTGTATAATGACATTTTTGCTGTTTGAGTCAGAGTTTTCCATAACTGAAATCTTATTCTCTTTTCCATTTAAGTGTTATTTTTTGTAGTTTCTGTTACCTGTGGTTATTTTTCAAGGCTTAATTAGAAATAATCTAGATATCTATCTAGACAGAATTGATTCGGCTCCGCAAATATTAAACAACAGAGTTTTGTTCACTTATTTCAAACACACTGGCCTAAGGAAAGAGAACAGAACAAGAAATCAATGAACCCTGCTCAGGCAGCAGCTCCAAGATGGAATTGATTTATGAAATAATTGAGCAAGAAAAACAGATTTGACCGTTGCTCCACTTTCATCTGTGATCAAATCAAATATTTTAACTCTCCATAAATAAATAAATACCTTAAAATGTGTGTTAAATGTCAACAGTACAGAAGATAATCAAATTCAGAGTTTAAACTCTTCTGAATGTGTTCACTGTGATTTCACCTGTAGTTCAAAAGAAGAGATGGATCATAAGACAGGATGGAAAGACTTCATGTGGAGGAAAAACGAGTTAAGAGGACACTAAATAAAATAGTTTTAAAGAAAAGAGTGAGCCATTTCTTCAGAGGCAGACTGAGACATCAGATGTAAAACAGAACGCTACCGTAGGTCATTCATCCCCTCTGCAGTAAGAGTGTATAACTCCTTAGTTTAACTGGTACTGGGATTATCTTGCTACATAATAACACCAATGCATTACTCATGTGTTCAATACGTGTTCAATACCAGATTTAGTATGTCCGTGTCCCTTGCAGAATGCTGCATAGTTTTGGAACCCAAGGGTTTTTTTTTTCGTAGTTTTTACAATTCTAGACTACTGCCTATGTGTATATACATGTACCTTTGTTATTATTTTTCTTCAAATTACTCCCTGTAACAAGTGAATTTCCCCACTGTGGAATCATTAAAGTATATTCGATTCTATTATCTCACCGGACTGCAACCATCACAGACTCAAAATAGATGCAAACTTGTGAAAGAATATACAATTTGGTTAAATGGTAAATGGCCTGTATTTGATATAGCACCTTCTAGAGTCCTGGAACCCCCAAAGGTGCTTCACAAAACAATGTTATTCACCCATTTACACACAAATTCACACCCTGGTGATGATGAGCTACATTGTAGCCACAGCTGCCCTGGAGCACACTGACAGAGCTGAGTCTGCCGAGCACTGGCGCCACTGGTCCCTCCGAACACCACCAGCAGGCAAGGTGGGTTAAGCGTCTTGCCCAAGGACACAACGACAGTGACAGACTGTGCAACCTTCCGATTATGGGGCAAGCACTTAACTCCTGTGCCCCATCGCCTCGTTAAATAAACATGTATGCACGTGTCAAAAATTGCTAATAAATGGCAAATGTGCAAAGTTGCTGGAAACATCGAACAAATAATCTCGTCACATCTTAGTTGCAAATTAACCTTAATTACATCTTTTTTTAGCTTCACCATTTTATTAGCAGTTTTGCCATGCTCATAATATTGGATTTTTTTAAAAGTTAGCCTCATAACTTGTCAAACTTTCACAAAATGTTCTCATGTTTTTTACACTTTCTGGCTCACAAGGGTTGGGTTACCCTAACCGTAACCCATGATGACACATTTCAGATGCCTACGGCTACCCTGTGACTATTTTGAAAATATTTCAAAAATACTGCCAAGAACAGCAAGGCCCTACAAATTCCACATTCACAAATCTTCAAAATCCAAGAAAAGAAAATGCATTCATTTCTGTGTTGAGAGAGAGAGAGAGAGAGAGAGAGAGAGAGAGAGAGAGAGAGAGAGAGAGAGAGAGAGAGAGAGAGAGAGAGAGAGAGAGAGAGAGAGAGATTAGCAGAGGGAAAGAACATGTTAGAGATGGAAGACTGACAGGATGAAAAACAACAAATAGACATGGAGGGGATGAAGGTGAAGAGAAGACAGATGATTATTGTTAGACATCACACCTTTATGGAGGCACATGAAAGGAGTCAGATGAGAGGGAAAAAAAGTAAAAATACAGCAATCAAGATAAAGTCGACAGGGATGAAGACCTACACTGTATTTGAAATTACCTCAAGGAAAAAAGTCAAACAGGTGTACCAGAAATGGATCAGTGGAAACAAATGGTAAGAATGATGTTGGAGAGGAGGAGGAGGAATACTGGAGTGAGGAAAGTTCTTCAATAAATCCACCAGAGCCCATTCACAGGCCAAAGTGGAGAATTCATTGTTGCTAAATGACCATCAAAGGTATTGCAGAGGATGTTTCTGAATTTCAGGAAAACAACGCCCTCTCCTCATTTTGAAATAAAAAATAACGTGCATGAGAGAATGGCCAGTTATCCTTGTGTGCGCTCTGTTTACAAGTAGCTGCTGGCCTTGCAGCTTCTTCTAGTAGTAATCTGAAATGAATTTTTCCCAAATAGCATGCTGAACATTAGATTACCTGTCGAGCGGAAAATCGGGGACAAAGGCGTCTGTGGGGAACCCAACCTTCGCTTACAGCGCATGCCATCATTGAAAAGAGTCTTCTAAAAAACTCTGGTCTTTTTTCTCACTTCAGAGGTCTTTCTCTTTTTATCATAGACTTCAGAGACACTTTTTCTCTTCAGAGTCTCAACGATTTTTCAAAAGAACCTGGTGAGAACAGCGAGGAATGAAGGCTATCGCTCTACACACAAACAGAATGCGTAGGAAGTGAAAACTACCCAGCAACAAGCATGTATAACAACGGCCTTGCGTGAAGGGTTCACTACAGTGATTGACAGTTATGCGGACCAGTGGTTCAGATGATCCACCCAGGAGAACAAAGATCCGTTAGAGTTACTACTCCAGGCCATTTCTTAGAAGGGGTGACATTAAAGATGGACGGAGTTCATCAGCTGATCGTCCTCTATGTAAAAAAAAATACTACTATTTTATTATTTCACTAATTCCTTCATAGAAAAACTTGATAGCTTTTTAGAGTTACCCTGAAAAGAATCAGGATCTCTGAACCACCACTGGAAATGAGTGGAAAGAAACTCTGAAATACCTTCAGAAAGATTTGATTCAAAACTTCACTGTAAAAAAAATCTTTATCTCAAGCTAAAACTTCTATTCACCATTTTTGGTTCATCCTGCTGGTTTGTGATTTAGTACACTTTAATATGCTTCTGCTCGTTTCACTGATTAGTAATCACGGTTTGACATTCAAGCTGTGACGCGATGGTGGATTAATTCACTTTGTTTTGACATTTGGGGTTAGTTTGCTGCTTCTATGTTGTCAAATGACAAACTGGTTTCAGATAATTGGCTTTAATCAAGTAAACTGCTGCCTCTACAGTTTTGATGAAACATTTTGTAGACATTTGCTGTCAGTTCTTTTACTAACTCCATATTCTTCACATTACCTCAGTGAGCATTCATATCTCACAACAATGGCCGACTCGGTAAAGATTCCATCCTGGATCTTGAGGAATGCCATTCTGCATGTGCTGGTTGTTTCACGCTCCAACACACCTGATCCAATGGTTTAATTATCTCTTTAACATGTCCTACCAATCTCCCATTGATTCAAATCAGGTGTGTTGGAGAAGCAAAAAAAAAAAAAAAAAAAAAAAAAAAACTAATGGACCGAGTATTCATACGAAAAAAATTACCCTCATTCGTTAATTTAAATTTACATTGTTAGACCTTAATTTTACCATATCTTCAGACTAATTATGTTTATCCATAGTCAAACTCTCGTAAACTCAAAGCGATCCATTAAGGAGCAGCATCATTATTCTGGACCAGAATCCAGTGTGAGTCATTGTTGCACGCAACATTATTCAAATTCAACAGCTGCAATAAAACAGTGGTACTTTCGGCACAAATGTTAACTGTATTGTTGTTATGAAGACACAAATGAACTTTGTTTTGTCCTAATCACAGCAGGGCAAATTACACTAATAAAAATAAACTCGTAAAAACATCTGTCTAATTCACCATTATAGTCTGCATATAATAGTTTGTCCATGGTAATGATCAAACCTAACAGAGAGAAATGGTGAAGAACACAAATGCACAGACAGTTGTGTTGTAACAATGCTGCGTCTCCAATTAGTTTATGCAGTTTTGACAGCAGCTTAGTCTGTGCTGGGATTAATGATCTTTAGGGCTATTGCATAGTTAAATACAAACAGACAGTGGTGTTAAATCTTCAAAAAACACATTATAGTAAAATATAATTATTTTCCAGCAGCTTATTACGGTAAATGCCACTGCTGTAATTTTGAAACAATTTAAAGAAGCTTTTCTTGTCCCAATAATGTGATTTTAAATGCAAGGACTAGTATAAGGATGGGAACGGAAACCCTGGAAAGCAGACGACACACGCCATTATTTTTACTGGCACCTCTATAGGCCTGTTTGAACTAACTAAACTTTCAAGTAATTTTACCAAACCTTTGAGGCGTGCACGTGCATGTCTCCATTTCACAAGGCCAGCACAAAAGGACAATTTTCCGGGGACATTTCTGAAACCAACCTGAACTGGAGTATGTACTTGTTAATGGCCCGATGGAGTCACTATAGGTGATGGGTGGTTAACTCATGCTGATTGGTTGTAACTCAGTAGGAAAAAACCGGCGTTTGGTTGAATTGCTGGTGAAGTGGAATTGAAGGAAAAGAAAATAATCAGCGTTGATGCAGCTTTAAAATTACAGTTTCTAAACTCCCAACACTGAAAACTGCGGCAGAAATCCCCAGCACAATGCCGTCATCTACGCTACTTTGTGGTCTCCAACAGAATGACGTAAAAAACTGTACTTTTTCTGGTCAATGAATGCCACATTTTATGTCACACAGCCACTTTGCCATTCCCCCAAATGGATTAAATTTGATTATGTTTCGACAGACAGTTTGGGCACTGATCGGTGACATCACTCACTACCGAAACAGTTGCGATTTGCTGACTTCTTATCAAAGTACTTTGGTCGGCTGCTCTGCTGATTTTTAATGTGCTATAATAATAAATGTTGTATGGTACAGCATTTTCAGTGGTCTCTAGTAGGAACTGATGCCTTGTAAATCATGCTCTATGGAAAAAAAGCTCCTGGTGCACCTGTTTGAGGACATTGAAGTCAGCCTGAGGATAAAACGGCAGCAGACGACAGGATTTGGAGTCTTATTTCCTTATATTTGGACATCTCGCCTCTGACTGGCTAACAGCATCGCAACTACCTCTGACTGTTTGCTCTGCAACTTTTATGTATTATCTCCACAAATAAAAGCCTGAAGGAGTTTTGCTGTGGCGTGGAGTTGCTAATGCTAACAATTAGCTTCTGCTAGTCTCAATGTTCTCTGCTGTTTCCTGGAAGCTAAACAACAGCCTTCCCTGTCTTGAGTCAAAATGAGTGAGTGCATGAATGTTAAGCGACAGTGTGATGTAGATCGGTCAGGATGTTCAAATCACAGAATTCCAACATCTATTTTTTATCAGAAGCCAATGCAGAAGATAGGTGACTATATGTTCAGCCTGAATGACAAACCTGAATGACCAATTATAATTAGAAATAATCATTAAAAAAATGGTTCAGTGTTCTGCACATTTAATACAAGTACCATCTTCCAAATAAGCCCCAACCCTAATTATTGAGCATGTATGCTACATAAATGTAATAAACATAATTATTGAACATCTTATTCGATCAAAAACACAAAGTAACAGACATTTATGTCTCAGTCTCAGTTGTGCTGTTAAAACTAATCTCTAGTATTTGTTTCTTACTGCACAATTAAATACCACCAGAGTGTAAATGTGATTGTTTTGGTCCATTTTTTTTACCAGCTACATTTTTAAAAAAAAGCTCATTTCATATTCTCTGTGAGACTTAGCAAAATTACACTGAAAAAAAAATTCTGTTTTACATTTAGGAGTCTCCTGGTAGCGTTCTCTGAGCGTGAGCAGTTAATTTGCCATGAGAATGGCCTTTGTGATCAGTAATCGGAAACTGGGTCAGAGAAGCCTGAAAACAGGCTTTTGTGTTGCACGTTCATCTGCCTTATATATTTTCAGTTAATGCAAATTCATACTATGAACCAAATATACAGTGGGGCAAAAAAGTATTTAGTCAGCCACCGATTGTGCAAGTTCTCCCACTTAAAATGATGACAGAGGTCAGTAATTTTCATCATAGGTACACTTCAACTGTGAGAGACAGAATGTGAAAAAAAAATCCATGAATTCACATGGCAGGATTTTTAAAGAATTTATCTGTAAATCAGGGTGGAAAATAAGTATTTGGTCAATAACAAAAATTCAACTCAATACTTTGTAACATAACCTTTGTTGGCAATAACAGAGGTCAAACGATTACTATAGGTCTTTACCAGGTTTCAGACACAGTAGCTGGTATTTTGGCCCATTCCTCCATGCAGATCTTCTCGAGAGCAGTGATGTTTTGGGGCTGTCGCCGAGCAACACGGACTTTCAACTCCCTCCACAGATTTTCTATGGGGTTGAGGTCTGGAGACTGGCTAGGCCACTCCAGGACTTTCAAATGCTTCTTATGGAGCCACTCCTTTGTTGCCCGGGCGGTGTGTTTGGGATCATTGTCGTGTTGGAAGACCCAGCCATGTTTCATCTTCAAAGCTCTCATCGATGGAAGGAGGTTTTGGCTCAGAATCTCACGATACATGGCCCCATTCATTCTATCCTTAACACGGATCAGTCGTCCTGTCCCCTTAGCAGAAAAACAGCCCCAAAGCATGAGGCTCCCACCCCCATGCTTCACAGTAGGTATGGTGTTCTTGGGATGCAACTCAGTATTCTTCTTCCTCCAAACACGACGAGTTGAGTTTATACCAAAAAGTTCTACTTTGGTTTCATCTGACCACATGACATTCTTCCAATCCTCTGCTGTATCATCCATGTGCTCTCTGGCAAACTTCAGACGGGCCTGGACATGCACTGGCTTCAGCAGCGGAACACGTCTGGCACTGCAGGATTTTAGTCCCTGCCGTTGTAGTGTGTTACTGATGGTGACCTCTGTTACTGTGGTCCCAGCTCTCTGCAGGTCATTCACCGGGTCCCCCGGTGTGGTTCTGAGATTCTTGCTCACCGTTCTCATGATCATTTTGACCCCACGGGATGAGATCTTGCGTGGAGCCCCAGATCGAGGGAGATTATCAGTGGTCTTGTATGTCTTCCATTTTCTGATAATTGCTCCCACAGTTGATTTTTTCACACCAAGCTGCTTGCCTATTGTAGATTCACTCTTCCCAGTCTGGTGCAGGTCTACAATTCTTTTCCTGGTGTCCTTCGAAAGCTCTTTGGTCTTGGCCATAGTGGAGTTTGGAGTCTGACTGTTTGAGGCTGTGGACAAGTGTCTTTTATACAGATAATGTGTTCAAACAGGTGCCATTAATACAGGTAACGAGTGGAGGACAGAAAAGCTTCTTAAAGAAGATTTTACAGGTCTGTGAGAGCCAGAGATTTTCATTGTTTGAAGTGACCAAATACTTATTTTCCACCCTGATTTACAAATAAATTCTTTAAAAATCCTGCCATGTGAATTCTTGTTTTTTTTTCCCATTCTGTCTCTCACAGTTGAAGTGTATGTAAATTACTGACCTCTGTCATCATTTTAAGTGGGAGAACTTGCACAATCGGTGGCTGACTAAATACTTTTTTGCCCCACTGTATACCCAAAGGAGAGTGCTGAAGTAAATTCACCTCATTATTCAACACATTCTCACTCCCAGCAAGTCAAAAACCAACGCTTGGTCAGCCAGCCTCCACGTCAGACCCGTGACCAAGGGCGTCAGTTTGTTTTCAGAATTGCTGGGGACAATAACCATACACTTGAGTGGGGTTTAAAAATTGCTGGGGACAATAAAGTAGGCTAGCACAGGGGTCGGCGGCTCTGGAGCTGCATGCAGCTCTTCCATCCGGCTCTCTGTGTTTGTAAAATAATGAATGGATATTTAAATAAAATGCTTTATATTTTACTGCATTAATTTTACATCTGTATGCCAATTCTAAATGTAAAGATTGTCTGCGTAAACCTGAACAGGTCCAACCCGGTCTTACTGTGAGGATGTGAGATTCTGGGATTCTCCTCAGACGGCTCCTGGATGTGTCGCCACATTGGAGACAGGAACAAGCACTATTCAGCCAAAGTTTCATCATCAGGGAACATTTTCTAAGTGACAAGTCTCTGAGAGACAGGGTTTGGAAAACACTCGCTTCAGTGGGAGGAACCTTCCCACATGCGCTCTGGGTGGCTCTGGGGTTAATCAAGTTTAATTGTTTCTCTTTGCAACAATCTTCACAAGAAGGCAAAACAGTTAAACGGCAGGTTACAGATATTTCCATTTGACTGTTTATTTTGACAGATGAACTCAAGGATGTTGCTTGGTTTGAAAGAATTACCCCGACGACGCACACTGATGCGCATGGATGAGCTGACATTTTAATCGTTGACGCACATCGCGGAGGTAAAATATTCCCATCAGAACATCAGAGCTTTATACTGGTTAAGCGTGGCTCGGAGCGCCCACGGTGGACAGTGAGCTGAAGATCTGAGGGGTTCGCAGCGCAGAACCACGGTGCATGCGATGATTTCCTCCCACTGAAACAGTCTGGAAACCCGGTCTCTCTGAGGGATGTGTCACTTGGAAAAATGTTCTTTTTATGAAATTATGAAACTTTGGCTGAACAGCGCTTGTTCCCGTCTCTAATATGGAGACGCATGACCCGTAGAGACATTTGATCACGCACAAAGTTTATGTGGAGCAGAAGCGGTCGGGCCACGGCAGGTGAAACGTTCCTAGCCTACATGAAGGGAAAGGGTTTAATTGTAACATTAATATGTTACTGGACACGCTGGTCTGGTTGGTTAGACCAGTGTTTGAAGTGGAAAACACACACACACACACACACACACACACACACACACACACACAAACACACACACACACACACACACACAAATTAAAATAATGCTGATAGCATGGACTAGAAGCCAGGTGATGGTTTACGTATTTAAATGATGATCAGGCTGCTGTAAAATGTAATCTCCATCCACATCCAGACACAATTATCCTCTATTCTTTCTCTATTTGCTCTGCTCTTGTCTGGGCTGATCAGCTGATGGTGCGCGCGACGCGCCTAACTAGCGGCTGACGCACATTTTACGCATTTGGAGAGGTGGGCTGGATTCTTTGCTTTCACTGGAAGATGGTCCACTTAACACACGGGTGTAGACTACATATTAATGACAAATGAATGAAAATTAAATTGTGAGTTTTTACTTCATATTTTATAAATAAAAATGACGGGGGAACACATTTATGATGTCTTTTTAAACAAAATTTTCTAGCGCGACCTGCCTGCTTCACTTAAGTCACTGCTTATTAAGGTCCGTCCAGAATTACTGTGGGAAACGGGGAATAATGGCTCTTTGATGGGAACAGGTTGCCGACCCCTGGATAAGATCTGAGCTGGTAAAACAAAAATCCTCATCAGCAGGCGTTTTTGAAAGTGGGGGGGACACAGCTGCCAATCAAAAATTTTCCCCGGCGTCCCCGGTTAAAATGACGCCTATGCCCCTGACACCAAAAGTGCCCTTTTTTGTTACTTATGTGCGAAAAGGGTTTTTTCCCTTTTCTAACTGCAGATCCCAATGCAGCATAAAACTGACGTGATGGGAGATCCGCTGAAGCGGCACCGAACCGGCTCATTTAACCGCACCTAAACCTCAAATGCGGCACAGAACCAGCTCATTTAACCGCACCTAAACCTTAACGTTTCACTATTTATAACCTTCCCCTCTCCCTCATCCTAACCTTAACCCTCTTGCTACCTAAGACGTTACTCTCACTGTGATCAAGCGTTTGTTTTCCATGCATTCTGACTGAATTTTCGTATTTGCCGCCCAAGGGGAACGTTAGAACATACCATCTGGCGAGGTTACAAATACCCTCTATTTTTAACCTCCACCGTGGTAGTTGAAACCTCCCACTCGCGTTGGCTCGGTCCAAACCCGACCAATGCCAAGGCGGCTCCCTCCGTTCACTTCATAGAGCTGGCTTTCAGAGCGACCGACACATCACTAACGTGTTCGCTAGCAAGATGGTTAAGGTTAGGATAGGGGTGAGGGGAAGGTTAAATAACAAGAAGATAAGTTTAGGGTGAGGTACAATGAGCTTGTTTGGTGCCCTGGCTGTGGACATCCCATCACATCGGCGTAACGCTGCATTGGGATCTGCAGTCAGAAAAGGGAAAAAACCCCTTTTCACACATAAGTAACGAAAAAGGGCACTTTTGGCGTCAGGTGTCTGAGGTGGAGGGTGGCTGACCAAGTGTTTGTTTTTGACGTGCTGGGAGTGAGAATGTGTTGCACAGTATGAAAATGCGATAGACCATAATTGTTGTAGAAGCTGATCTGTTCACAGAATTAATTTTAACACATATTGCAAGATTTTCCATACATATTACAGCTTTTAAAAAAAGCTATTCAAATATTTAAATTAATGTCCAGAAAATTTTTTGTGTCGTTACCAATTATTGAAATGTTGCCTGCCTTTCTGCATCAAATATAAAGGGATAATTTGGTTTTTATAATGATTTTCTATAGGTTAGTTATCTCCATTGAGGACCATGAGAACTTAACATGAATAATGGTGAGAATAGCTATTAAGTTATTAACACCTTCAATGACAGAAGTTCCTCTGGCAATGAGCAACACGTTGCCAATTTTATTTTAAAAAATAAGTGATAATTTATACTTGAGAAAGTATTGACCTAAATCAATTTACCAATAAGATAAAGCTTACTTAGACAAACAAAGTCAGCTATGGGATGTGTTCTGCAATTTCCGTGTAAAATAAAATCTAAAAAAATAAAAGCTAAATAAAAGGTTTACAAAATAAAACAGGTGTGTAGCATGCTCTCTTTAAAGTTTGTTGGACAAACATGTCAGCAGGACAAAAAGAAATAAAACTATTCAGCAGTTTAAAAAGGGACCGACATGACCGACACGTGCACAAACAGAATAGTATAAAACTATGAACACACATTCGTGCACACACACATGGCTAAGGCTATAAAGACATTTGCGTGGCTCATTTAGCACAGAGAAGCACCACATGCGTTCATGAAACTCACTCATTAAAAACACACAATGACTACAGCCTAAAATGTGTGTGTGTGTGTGTCCTGGAGTGTGTTTGATCCTTTCACATCAATAACAAAATTTCCAGCCTTTGTCTTTGATCACTATAACCACAGCTGATGACACTGTGTGGTGAGATGTGTGTGTGTGTGTGTGTGTGTGTGTGTGTGTGTGTTTGTGCGTGTCAAAAAGTAAAAGCATCTTTTAATAATTGTCTAAAGGAAAACTGAACAGTTTATTGCATTGAACTCCTTTAGGCATCATGATGACTCTGGTCATGACTAATATAGCTCAGTAACATTAACTACAAAGTAATTAATGAGCTTCTCAGTCTTAAAGGCACACTTAGCAGTTTTGCTTGCTTTTATCACCCCCTTGTGTCTGTTACTCTTTGTAGTCAAATCAAAAATGAAACCTATCTCCTTGCTGTGTGTTTGTCTTTTTAAAACCTTAATTTAACAGCTGAAATGTCTCCTCAGCCTTCATTAGTGTCTACAGGAGTGACTCATCACTAATTTAAACAAATCAGCTTTGCTCATGATCTAAAACGTGCAGGAAACGTGCTGGAAGCAGACTGCTGCACCAACAAGTCCAAGTCAAACAGGTGGCAGCCCACCACTCTGAAGTTGCAAATGTGGTATTCTGGTGGGGGTCTGAGTGACATTTCATTAAAAATGAGAATATGGTGCAAAAGGTCATTTATTTAAATAATTCATCTTAGACAGAGATCATTTAAAGGCTCAGGAACTGTTTGCAGGTGTTTTGGATTCATTAGTTGATTAGTGTGACACTTCAAGTCTAAAATATTGAACATTTTCACATTATTTTAATTATCTGAGATTTTTTGCTGTAAGCCATAATCATATAGCCTGGCAAGCCAGACTAAATAAATGTATTATTTAGTCTGACCATGCTCCATTGACGGCTCTCGGTTGTGGGGCGGGTTCTACCGTTGTCTTTCAAATGATCTCCGCATGCTACTGGACAATGAATGTGACATACTCTTGTTTCACTCTGTTGCATCATCCCAACCACCAGGCATATAGAGTGCCCTGATTGGCCCACAAAGCGGATAAAGCTCTGTGATTTGTTCACTAAGCAGATAGAGCACTATGATTGGCCCACCATTATGGACCAATCACAGCTCTTTATGTGTTTGAAACCCCTCTAGAGAGCTGTGATTGGCTAGCCAGAATCCTGGTAGGAGCTGCGGAGGTTCCAATGGAGCATGCCTAGACCAAACTTTGCAAAGCAAGAATTTGGTCTAGTTCACTAGGCTAATAATCATCACAATTATAACAAATAAAGGCTTGAAATGTCTTATGTCTGTAATGAGTTTCTCATCTATTAGTTTCACCTTTAAGTAGAATTAGTGAAAGAAACTTTTTCCACCACATTCTTATTTTCCGAGTTTCACCTGTATAAATCTGTACCCTTCATAATTTTTATCTTGGGAGGCGCTATATAAAAAAATTTGTTTCCTAAACACACATGATGAATAGACGGATAGAGAAAAGTGGTAGAAATTCAATGTTTTTGTGGCGCTTTGTCAGCAACACCTTAGAAAACCACATGAATTTGTGATAAAACCTGTAGTTTGTTTAATGTAGCCATATACAACATATTGCCTTATATATTGGCTGTAACTTAAGGGAGAGGGTGTTATGGCCACTTGCATTTGGACAAAGTCTCTAGTTTTTCTTTCTTGTGTGCATGTAAAGCCCTGCCCTCATCCATGCCCTTCAGCCTTCAGAGTAATTCAGCAGATTCTGTTCCTGGTTCCTCCACCACCAAGCAGCAGTAGATCAGGGGGTAGAGCGGGTTGTCCAGTAATTGGAAGGTTGTAGGCTTGATCTCGGCTCCCACCAGAGAATGTTGTTGCTGTTGTTTCCTTGTACAAGACCGACTTCACTGGTGTTCGGCAGTCTTGCTTCCGTCAGTGTGTCCCAGAGCTGCCATGTCTACGTTGTAGCTCATCATCACCAGTGTGTTGATGTGTGGATAACTGATTGTGTTGTGAAGTGCCTTGGGTGGTTGCAGAACTCCAAGAAGGCAGTATGCAAATACAGGACATTTACCAAGCACCTTGGGCCAACTTTACATCCTCCAGTGACCAACCTGATGGGAGCTGCTGATAGGCTGACTGGCATTTTTAAGACTTCCAGTTCTGTTTGGGAGCAGCTGGTTACTTTGCCGTTTCCTCCACTAGGATAGCCTTGCTTGAGCTTTGAAAGCTTTATTGAACTTTGTGGTGTTTTACTTCTATAAAGTTGTTGCTTATAAACTTAAGCTAGAGCTAGGGATTTTGTTTTGTTTGTCCATTCTTACCCTGGTTTTATAGAGGGTTTGTACTTCCCTTTTATTTTGTTTAACTTTAGTTGACCACCCTCTTTGGTTTGTAGATTTTGGTAAAACCCAAGCTTTGAATGCTTCTAGTACGTTCTTTATTTCACCCTGTATGCCAGTTAGGATTTTTGCTTAGTCATTTTTTTGTTTAATATCTATTGGCAGGGGTGGACTGGCCTATGTGGCATTCTGGCACTGTCCTGGTGGGCCACTTAGCCAAGTGGGCTGCTTGCCCAGCTTGGGCCGACACTACTCCACAGTTGGTGATCTGCAGAACATTAGCTACATGGTAACCTGAAGCTAACAGAGTTTTTCCAGGCGTTTTTAGCACAAAAATGCAGTAGAGCGATGACGTAGGAGTTGTTTTACCACGTCAACATGTAGCTAATCTCCCGCTGATCTCCGCCGGTGGAGAATGAGCTGATCTCGAAGGTCAGGGCTCCCGGTCGCAGCGGTCTGGCCTAGAGACGAGTCCACGGGCGGCAACACCCCCCAACCCAACGCTCTCCCAATGGGAAAGGCTGACTGAGGGCCGACAATTCGTAAAAATGCCTAGGCCGAATTTTGGTCCCAGTCCACCCCTGTCTATTGGTACCACTCTGTATTGTTTTAAATAAATGTGTGTACTCCCATCTTAACATCAATGTCACACATTTACGTTACCTCCTTACATCCCGACAGCCAGGATGCAACAAAACCTTTAGTTTTGACAATTTAAGATAAAAATTTGATTCTGAACATTTCATCATGAGAATTACTGTTGAGTTACTGGAGCAAATAAATAAAAGTGCCTGGACTTAGTTCTGGGAAGTACATTCTCAGAGCTGATTGGCTCTCACACCTGTCTGTTCCTTTGTGCTGCGTCTCCACTGGGGGGGTTCAAGCACAATGTAGAAAGAAGATTGCTTATTGTACTCCTCCCGGTTTGAGATCCTAACGGTTATGGTCTTCCTGTTTGGAACAACACACACACGCACACACACAAAAACAGAGGGAGGTGGTGAATGCATGCATGAAAAACAAATAGCATGGCAAGGTTTAATAAACAAAACACATGGAGTGGTGGGTGGGGTGAGATGAGGTGAGCCACAGCATGCTGCATGTTTCCAGTCACTTCACATCAGGAGGTGAGCAAAAGGAAGATTATCTGATGTTAAATCTCCTCCTGTGGGCATTTTTGGGTTGAGAACATGCAGCTGCGGCAGCACGGCGGATGCTTCAGGGCTGAACGGACAAAAGGGTCACAAGGCTCACCCTCTTCCTGACCTTTGGTGTCATTGTTCTCCACCAGGCGAGGCTCCCCAATCTCAATGTAGAAGGTTTTGTTCTTCTCATACTCCTCGTCATCTATTATTTTCACCTTGATGGTTTTACTGAGGAAGGAGGAGGAAGGAAGGGAAAAAGGGAGAAGAAGAAACGACAGAACAGTGAGGACAAGACGAGCTGGAAAGGAAAAGAAATTTGAAGAAAAAACAAATTCCCCACAAGCACATTTCAGGAGCCCGGGTCTGTTTTGCATTTTAGAGTTTTCATATTCCCACCTCTGATGGCTGATCCAGCTTTGATGTTATCAGAGCAGCTCACGTCAGGATGACAAGATTGATCTGATAAACTCGTTACTCTTCCAGCCTGCAGCCTAATCAAGACTAAACTCAATCTCATAAACTCAATTTTTTAGAGAGACCAAATTTAGCTCAATGGCAGTGGCTTTTGAGTTCATCACATCCTTCAGGCATTCTGTAAGTAAGCAGTCAAAAACCACGATGGTGGACTATGTCTTATGATCAAACGTTTGGGGTCATACAAAGATGTCCTGATCAATCAGACACAACAATGAAAGTGACTTGTGTGGCTGACAGTTTCATTCTGGCTCACATTTATCCTTAAATACCGTCACATGTTCTGTCTGGCTGCCTAAGCTCACCCAGCAGTCCACCAAAAATATCACCTCAATTTGCGTTCTGCTTCAGCCTCCAAGCTATATCAGACCCTCATTTTTGGTGTGCCAAAAACGTCCCAGATTGTCTTCTATCTGGGTTGCTGTTGCAGACCAGGTGCACAACACTCCCTTAATTGCATCAGTCTACCTTCCAAATTATTGTAACAAACTGCTCAGATTTGGCTGGAAAAACTTAAGATGGAGTCTGGAAAGTTGTCTGGGGCTTTGCATTTTCCAACACCTGATCTGATTGAGCATCTGTGGGATGTGTTAGAGTCTGTCTGATTCTATGAGACTTGAACTGGCTACTCAGAGGACTCAAAGGATGTCAGTATTTTGGTGCCAGGAACTTGAGGATATCCCCAGAGATCCTTTTCTACTTCCGTTCAACTCCTCAGAACCGCCTTGTCAGCGGATCTCGGAAACAACAATGCTGTTGAACCTGATAATGTTGTGACTGATTGATGCACTTCCTTTTGTAGAGGCAGCTTTTTTCCTGTGTTTATGGGAATTTTGGTATTTTGGGAACTTACATATCAATCAAATATGAGAAGTATGGTTTATTTCTGTCTAGTCTATTGGAAACTGAAGATGCTTGCAAAGGGAAAGTGTCCTCTCTAAAAGAAGAGGCGCAGAAGCAAGTCGGAGACTGTGGAAAATAGGAGAGACAGTCCAATATCAGATGCAATGAAAGAAGAGAGTGAGCAAGATCAAAATGAGAAAAGGTTTAGTGAGAGATGTCTGCTGCTGCCATCAACACCTTTAATAGAAACCCGCAACAAGACGTACTAAACATTAACTTGTGTTTAAGAGAAAAAGTGGCTGAAAATCCATTCACAAACGGATGTTACAGATGCTGCCATATCTGAACCAACACAAGCAACATAATCCCTCTAAATCTCTGTTTCTGCATTCTGCTGGGACACAACAAAAATCAATGTATGCACTTAGTGGCATCTCCCACTCAAAGACATGGAGGGCGATATTTATACCTGCAGCACACAAAAATGACCTTGTCCTACCGTTGTTCTTCAGCGTTCCAACATCTGATAAATATTTTCAAAACAAAAAGCCTAAAAGCGTTTCATTCATGTGGAAAAATGAGATTTTAACCAATAAACCAAAGAGTTTAAAAGAACATATAAAAGAAACAAACTCTTTAGAGTATAGACGGACTGTGACTGAGAATATTTATCACCCCGGTCGGTCTTGGTCATATTTGGCAGAATGCTCCATATTCCAGGTCACGGGGTTGTGGAGCGGGACGCGGTTCTGTGTGTGGATGAATGCCTGTAGACACGTGTGTGTTTATCTTGTGTTTGCAGTCTGGAACGAAACCCTTATTCTGATCCAGATCCACTACAGGCAATAACAGAGACACATGAGAGAATACTCTTAATCTGGCCTGAAGGGCGGGAAACCAGAACACACAACCCTTATATAAGCACCATCTCTGATCGCAGCCTGTGCTGAATAGTCTTTCAATGGGATTGTTTCAGCACCATTGTCATCTGAATCACAGCAGTAAGTGATAGAGTCATGTATAGCTCACCAAGGTATGGAAGCTACTATGCATACAAACATCCGTCTATGGTGGGGAAAACTGGTTTAAAACGATATTATTTATGGTTTTGGTTGAGTAATTTGATATAAAGGGTGTTTAAGTGTTGCTGAAGTAATAATGATCGTCAAAAATCATTTACAGGAATGTTTTGAGTAGTCGTTTCAGTTTGTGGTTTTTTTCTATCTGTTTTTATGTCATTTCTTTAGTTTATCTGTCAAAAAACATAGCTTGTTTAGGAAGTACACAATTACTAATAAACATGTTAATATTAAGAATAAATATAAAATTAGCCTTGTCGCTCATGTTTCAATCAGTTCACTCAGTGTGCGGGTGCTTTCAGCGACAGGGATGGCATGGCACATGGCGGCCAGCGGCAGAGTCACTTCTTACCACAAAACACCTGAAGTGCTGCAGCGTCTGTAAAGTTAGGAAGAGAAGCAGATCATACTGTGACTCAAGGAGATTGCAAAACCTGACGTTGGCAACCACAGATGCTCATTCAACGTGATACATATACTGTTATCTTGGGAATTTTATGGTTTGTAGACCATTTTTTTCTAAACATTTTTTATTTGTGTTGGCTGGCTTATCCGAATCGTTGCAGCAAACTAATCAGGATTGGTTTTATTTAAGGTGGTGCACCAGATCTGTAGTGTTGAATGCATCGCTACCTTTTTCACCAAGTTAAATGCCCAGTTTGCAGACAATACACTATTGTATGCAAGTCTATTACACTTTTTTTTGCTGTTAGTTTAAAAATACATACAAATTACAGACATTTTCTCTCTCGAGGTCACAAGTATGCTCTGTGTTAACTAACAGCTACATGTTATGGTGTGGGGCTTCCCGGCGGTGTTGTCTGTGGAACAAAGAATACTGATGTAGAGGAACCTGTTGAATTTAAAACTGAGCCATTATTAATCTGTTGGAAAATCTCCTACTCAGGATGATTTTTAAAATGAATCTCTGTTGTTTTAAATGGGTAAATCCGATTTTTCCCACCCAATTCTGATTTCCTGAAAATTACATGATTGGACCCAATTACCGATCACATGATCTGTAATGATCTAATTTTCCTTTTGAACTGATAGTTATTCTGATTTCAATACATGCGTTGCTAAAATACTATTAATCAAAACGGACTGAGTGCTTTATTAGAAACACCTAATCACTACTGGGTTGGTCCCCTCTCCCTTCTAAACAGCATTATCCTGCTGGAAGTAGCCATCACAACATGGGTCCACTGTGGTCATAAAAGGATGGACATGGTTTTCCACAACCCTGAAATTCAGACTTATAGAACTTTTATATTTCATTACGCTATTCCTATTAACAGATTAACTGAATGTCCTGAAAGCATTCGCACACACACACACGCGTACACACACACGCGCGCGCGCGCACACACACACACACACACACTTGTCCTCCAACACATACACACACACTCCCTCTCACACATGATCCACTCCCATTCCTCTCATCTCCTTGCTTAAATAAACTCTGACCAGCTGTTCAGGGCATTTGCCCTGTGCACTTGCCACAAATCATGGTTTGGTTGTATGTCTGCCTTATTGCTTCTTGTCCCTCTTCGACTCCAGGAAATGGGTTTACTGGTAAACATATTGATAAAATTCATGATACAGGCTCAGACCAGGACGCATGTTTCCAGCCTCTCATTGTCCAGATTTCCCTCTTCTTTGCTGACAAGAGTGACACCCGGTGCTGTTTTCTGCTCCTGAAGTACATCTACTTCAAGGTTTGCTGCGTCGAGAGTTTTGGGTGTAACAAGTGGTTATTTGTTCTACTGTTGCTTTCTATGTTTAAAACCAGTCAATTCTCCAAGCCTAGCAATGCACTATCGATTACACGACCCATGGGATATTTTCTCTTCCAAGCATGAAAATCTCCCATTCTGATGCTCAGTTTGAACTTCAGGAAACCACCTTCACGTCTGTTTGTCTAAATGCTTCAAAATGCTGTCGTGTGATTGGCTGATTTAGTAAACAAGCAAATGAACAGGTGCACCTAAAATGTGAGTGTATAAAATAAGCTTACTCACTATAAAGAAAGGCTGTTTAAATATGCAATAGCAGCAGACTGAGAACAGACTTCCCCGACTGCTGCAGGATTCCATGATCACCAGGCTGAGACACACCAGCAGTGGGCGTTTATCCTTCCCCTACCTCAAGGTGAAGCCATTGAGCACTGAGCCTGACCTCTGGTTGAGCTGGAGAGCCTCTGATATTTGCATTTATTTAGAAACCTATTACAGCTTATATAAAACATTGTTAAAAAAATTATTCAAAAAGAGCTGACAAAACATCTACAGTTTAAAACCGTTTTGGTTTTATTTCAGCAATTATCGAGAAGGCAGATTTGGAAGGGATTGAGATCATGGAGCTCTGACAATAATACCAGTCACAGTGTAACACAAAACGACAGAGGTCCCATGTGAGTTTGGCTTTGGGTTGTTTGTAAAAACCAAACAATGTCCATCAAATCCGCCAGGAAACAAACGTTTTGGTGTGAGTAAAGCGATCCGTCAGTGTGAAAAAAAAATGTATTGAGGACTTTTCAAATCAAAAGAACCAATAAAAAAAATAACGATAAGATTTGACCCCTGCATGTTTTGAAAATGCCACACACACACACACACACACACACACACACACACACACACACACACACTGAAGAAATCCAACCACAACAGACTGTATTTGTCGTTTTCATCTGTACCCTGATCCCTTCACTGGCTCACACATGATAAACGAACACAGACACACAACTACATCCCACTGCACGAGAAAATAAACAAATAAATAAATTCAGGCAGTCACATTGCTATGGTGACACTTTGTATAACCAACAGGAGCAGAAAAAGATTGTAGCCAGAGCAGACATGCATTTGTGTGGGTTTGCCCTGACAAGAGAACGTGTTGTGTGTATACTCCACAGATCTGCGTCTGTCAGGATGTGTGTGTAATAATGTGTGTGATGGAAACACTCATGCAGGTAGTGGCTTCTGTGCATTTCTTTAAGGACTGCACGATGCAACACATATTTATTATCATTCAAATATCTGTGCGCATTTTAGAGGTATTACAAAGTACTGCAAAAAAGCTTTTTTGTTTTAATCATCACTGCAACACCCCTACAGCTTGTTTTAACACCATGCAGCTGTAATTAATATTAAATGAGAAGGTGATTGGCTGCAGCCTGCCATCTCTCCAGGACCTGTACATCTCCAGAACTCGGGGGCGTGCAGGTCGGATAGCAGCTGACCCTTCTCACCCGGGTCACAGACTTTTTGAGCTGCTTCCCATAGGCAGGAGGTTACGGTCCATCCAGACCAGAACCTCCCGCCATAAGAACAGCTTCTTTCCATCTGCTGTTAGACTTGTGAATAGATTATAAACACACAACCATGCTCGTCTTCCGTGCTCGACACAGCGTCACGTTATCTGCCATGTTACCATTACCTGCCATTTTTTATATCTGAAAGTTTTATTCTAGTTTTAATCTTATTATTATTCATGTTATATGTAGCACATTAGTACCGAAGCAAGTTCCTAGTTTGTGAATCGTTTGTTCACTGACAATGACAATAAACCTATTCTGATTCTGATTCTGAAATGTAATTAAATAAAGGGGCGCTCTGTGTTTGACCATTTGATAGGTCCGTTTAAAATGCATAGATGATCTAAAAATTTCTGAATAAGTGCCAAACATCTTCAGCTGAATTTCTATCTTCATCGTCAAAAACAAAAAAACATTTTCTCTGGGCTTCAAAGACAATTGTGTCCTCTCAAGGAAAGGATTACACCGAAGCACTCCGGTAGAGGTGGCATCACACTTGCATGGCAGCATTCACAAATTTTTCACACTAGCACGCTTTCACGCCGACGCACGAGCACGCTGAAGGAATTCTGGCGACTGGAACCAAAACGGGCATGCAAACACACGGATGACTCCGGGGACCACGATGTGTGTGCATCTGTCTTTCCACAGAGATGTCCTCCATGTGACTTTGCTAAAAAGCATAAAACCAAGTGAGCATCTGAGCAGCTGTGACAGCTCTCCACTCCAGTGGTTCTCCATTACGCACATCTCCTCTCCTCTCATTCTTTCCCTCCATTCTCATCTGTTGTTTTTGCCACTGATCTTTTACAAGGCGCTCTTGCAAACTGCAATATGTGACATAAAGCTGCATAACAAGTAATAGATTACCTGATTTGTTTCTGACCAAATATTTTCTCTGATTGTAAGACATCCTTTCATAAAGTGCATGGTCAAAAATATGAGACCATCTACGGGTCGCAGAAACTCCCAGAGGATCTAAAACTACATTTTTAACATCACACACTTTTACTGCATCTTTAATCAACCATTTAATCAAACCAGCAAATCAGTAATAATAGAAAATATAAGTTATTTTTTTCCATTTCCTTTTATTTAAAAAAAAACTAAACTAGATAGGCTACCAGCAGGTACTTTTTATTAAAAAAAAAGTCATGAATTTTGTGTAAATGTTTTTCTTGCTAGCAAACCATTTGATGAGTTCATTCACAATCGAAACACAATCTAGCCTCTGGTGTGAATCAAAAGTATAGAACTTAAAAAACCTTCACAATAAAAGCTTGCTTTTGTGTGTGTGTGTGTGTGTGTGTGTGTGTGTGTGTGTGTGTGTGTGTGTGTGTGTGTGTGTGTGTGTGTGTGTGTACATGCATTTCTCATCTGAACAAGTGAGACATTACAGTCCTTTGGAGTAAACAGGTCTTTAAAAACCGTGGTTGTGTGGAACAGATCTCCAGTGGGTTGATTTTAGTTGGACTTTCCTTCTTTTTTTTTAAGTGTGTATTGATGTGTGTTATTATAAACTTGTGTGTTGCCCCAGCACGGACGGATAAACGTCAGGCGTGTGTTTCTCATTACAAGCTGGGTTTAATATGGCAACGATGATAATGATGTCGACCCCTGTTAAAAACCACAACAATGGGCTGGGAGCGCTCAGCCAGACGTCTGCTAATAGGATCCAGTCCGCTCTCTAATAGAGCTAGACACAATCCACACAAACTACAGAAAAACAGAAGCAGGGCCGCTGGTAGAGCCACAGGAACAACCAGATCACGTCTTTTCGATTTCATTTTCAACACATTGACGAAAATGTTTAGTGAAAAATCTTGAGTCTGGTTTTTAGCTTTCATTGAAAAATGTAATTCATGATAAAATGTTTAACCCTTTAAACCCTATTTGGCTTCCACCAACTGTTAGACATGTTTATTCCTGTCTTCACACACTTGATTGTTAAAAATGCATTATGTGGAACACAACAACACGGTAAAAGACACTGGACCAACTTTAAGACCATTCTGAAGAACATTCTGAGAATCACGGTGATACTGCCGCCACGGTGTGTTTTTTGATCATGCCGTGGGGGCATGGCATTGTGGGAATTTGTGCTGCCGCCCTATGTAGCAATGCCGGACTTGTGAATGCTTATTATACAACAGGGGGAGGCATCATGATCATGTGGGGAGTTACTGCTGAGCTCTGGCCAGTAATTATATTGAAAATGAAAGTAAACTCGGGCCGTAGGTCATGATTTTGTAAACAGAATCAGCGGAGATGACAAACTGGAGCAATGCAGAGTTCAGGGAGCTTTTTTCCGTTAGAGCTGGAGGTCAAATCACCAAAGACAACACAGGGACTATGAAGGACCGACACTTTTAGGAGCGGCTTGTTAAATAAAGTTGATGAGTGCAGCTTTGATTGTAATAAAAAGCAAGTCATGTCCAAGATAAATGAAAGCCTGCGGCAGCACAGGTGCCGCCCCCATACCCCCTTTATACCGCTATCGCATATTCTTTTGTAAAACGGACATGATTGTGCCACACCACTGCAACGGTCTGACCACTTGTTAACAACCTAAGGCTCCCTGATGCCAGCTCAGCGTTGCGGCAAATTGGCAGCACGGTTTTCTAAAAGAGGCTGATTACTTCTAATCAAAGGCAGTTTTCATTGCAAAGTGTAAAATATCTGTTTGTTTAACAACTAGTGAAACTCAGAACTCAAATTTTAACAGCGATAGTCCTATGCATTTTTATTTACCCTAAAATAAAGATCAGTTTAGAAAAGTTTTTTATTTTTTTCTACAAAATGTAGCAAATACTGAATGGTACACAATAAAATGCATTGAGGACATGCACATAAAATAAGTTTGTGACTCACTTCTAGTTCCTGGAAATAGTGCACCTGTGTTTTTGCCTCCCAGAGTACGACACAAGGCATTCATTCCTACTACCGCTAATATATTGATTAAATAAGTGTTCCACACCTTTAAATAAAATAAAGGGTTGTGCAATTTTAGCAACATTCTTTAAGCAGGTGTGTGTGTGAAAGATAAAAAAAAAATCCTTAAGTCAACTGTTTTAGGTTTTATTCTCAAACATCCAGGATTCGTTCTAGTTTTGTTTAAAGTTTCCTTAACTTGGTCAAAAGTTTGGTGAGGAAACTGATTTGTTCCTGTTTCACTTCCAGTCTGATAAACATGTTTATAGGACTGGTTCATTTTATTGGAGCCACAAAACAGTTGACAAAGTCGTAAACAACAGCCACTCTCCATTTTTATCACACCAGGAAGCGTGTTTACATTTAACAGCGTCATTGTGGGTTTGCCTCAGGTCCTCCTGTGTGTCGTTTAAACCATTTTCTCTCATTTCAGGGAGTTTCCCTATCATCTTGTTGACATTTTCCACATAATGTCTGGCTATCTAGCTCCCCCCCATCATTCCTATTGGTACTGTGTCTTTGTGACCAAATAAGGAGTTTGGAAAATCCGTGGGATTCCTTCTGACACACATGACTTTACACAGGAAATGTCTTTGGGGAGCTTGTAAATCAGATTTAAAAAACAAACCGGTGTGTGCGCGTGTGCTTGTTGTCGGTGGGGGAGGGGGGATCAGGGGACAAAACTTATTAAAATCCTTACATTTAAGGGTAAAAACAACTTTTATTTTTACGGCAGAGTTCAAGTAACTCTGGTTCAGATGAAACCCTCTGAGGTGATGGAAACTAAATGCAACCCTCAGGCTATTTCCTCTCTTTTAGTGTCTTTTAGTTATTTCAGTCAAGGGTGAAGGGCTGCTGATCTCAGCATCTCACAAGTACTAGTCTCACACGCACACACACGTGCGCGCATGCACACACACACGCACGCACACACACACGCACACACACACACACACACGCACACACACACACACACACACACACACACACACACACACACACACACACACAACTGCGTCCCATAATTACAAATGAAGAGTGGTTAAGGCTTGCTGAAGAACAGGAGTAGAACAAAAAGATGTGCAAATATAGAACGTGTAATATATGTATGAAGGAACTCTCCCTACAGGATGAGATGGGAAAAAGAGAATATATGCATGTGTCAAGCAAGCAAGAGAGGATATGAATGCTAATCAGCTGATGCTGCCAAACCAGCTGCAGTGCTCCATCATTTCCAGGCTATTTATGAGATCTAAACTCAATGATGGCAGCAGGGAACATGGAGAGGGACGCGGAGTCAAGTGGACTAAGCAGCCTCTGGAGCCCCGAGGCTTAAACTGCAGCAGTAAAAACATCTAATGTCTGTTATGTCTTTCTTTGAAGTGGAAAAGTCAAATTTACTAAAAGCACAAAGGTTCAATCAGCGCTGTTGGACTCTGACTTTGCAGCTGCTAACAAATGAAGATGTTGGCTCTGATTTCCAGGTTTAGGTTTCCAAGAAACATTTTGGAGTTTATTATTTGTTAACGGTATAAAGGTATTACGTAATTATTTCAGCTTTACTACTGAGTTTCCCTAAAATGATTTGGTACTGCAGCAATTTTCTAATGTCGCACATATGGCAATAAAACCCTTCTGATTCTTTTTTCATTCAAATTCCTGATTGAGTTTTATGTTTAAGAAAACAAATCAAAGAAAATGTGAAAAGATTCAACATAGACAACGCACCCTCTCATTTGCAGTGGTCTCCGGCAGGAATGAACACTTTGAAAGTCGTAGTCGGGGCAAAAAAAGCCCAGAAGTGCCTGGATCAGCACAGACAAGTCTGCTGCAGCAGAGAGTGGCTCAACACGGCAGGATTTGGAGTCTTATTTCCTGATATTTAGACATATCGCCTCTGATTGAATAACAGCAACTCAACTCTACCTCTTACTCCATTTGCTCTGCGATGTTGATGTTTTATCTCCACAAATACCTCAACCCAGGAGGAGTTCTGCTGTGTGGTTATGTTGCTAATGCTAATGTTAGCTTCCACTAGTCAAGACGCTCTCTGCTGTTTCCAGGACGCTAAACAAACATCAGCTTTCCTCCTTCTGAGTCAAGATGAGCGAGCCCACGGCTGTGAAGTGACAGTCTGACGTAGATCTGTCAAGGCTTTTCAAATCTAGAATGTCACTGTCTATTCTCCATCAGAAGCTAATGCAGGAGATAGGTGCAGGAGACTATTTTCATGTTTAGTCTGCTTGAATTGATTATAATCAAACAATCATTAAACAAGGTTTTTCAGTGTTCCACAGCATTAAACATATTAAAAACAGTACTGGTCTTTTGGCGCTACATGGCAGTTTGGGTGCGCGGTATGAGACGTGGCTTTCACACCGTTTTTGGAGGGGGGTGGAAGGGGTCTGGCATAACTGTTTAAATTTCCACAATGTCCTCTTCTCCTTGATGTCACACAGCAAACCCCAGCTTTAAAGCACTTAGTTTGTGTTGGAAATATTCTAGTTTG
Source organism: Nothobranchius furzeri (assembly GCF_043380555.1). Classification (NCBI taxonomy): domain Eukaryota; kingdom Metazoa; phylum Chordata; class Actinopteri; order Cyprinodontiformes; family Nothobranchiidae; genus Nothobranchius; species Nothobranchius furzeri. The sequence goes on along the minus strand of NC_091752.1, from coordinate 27,746,125 downwards.
AAGTGGGTAAAATACTACTTTCTATGCAGATGATACGCTCGACTGTGCTACTTTGTGGATTCACCATTTTACATTATTAAAATTCTTATGAATGTAAAAACAGTTTGTCTGTTTCTTTTAGATTAAGCAACCTTGCTGATGCTTTCTAGAACAGACAATGCGACATTTTTCTTCATCTTTTTGTGTTTTTTTCCCCCTCAGATTTTGCTTCAGCTCCAAAGCTGACAAACATGCAGGGGAGTTTTGGTCAGGACGGACTGTTTAATTTTAGGTTTTATCACCTGACATATCAAACATGAATGCTTTCAACTCAACTGAAACTTAAATAACAGGCCTCTTCTCATGTGTGGGCTCCTTATTTGTCTTAAACAACTGGACACCACTGCCAAAACACTGCAAAGAAGATTCATTCGGGACATCTGTGAAGTGAAGGGTTTTATCAAAAGATAAAATCCAGATGCATCTTCTCTTTGGTAAAGAAAGGCTTGGAGGTGGAACCAACTCCTCTGACTTCATTCCTTCCCATAAAACCAAGCAGGCCCAAAACATTTCCTAATTTGTAGATTAAAAAGTTGATTTATCTCAAACAGAACCAATAAGACAGGATGTTTAATTTAGTTTGAGCTTCTTTAAAGTTAGTTTTCCTTTGATTGTCAGCATAGGGCACATGTAAAGTTTCTGAAGCAGATTTTGGCACAAAAATAATACATTTGAATGCCGATAACCTTAAAATCAAAGTTTTATCATATAACCATTCCTCTGATCATGGCTGCTTCCCAATATTTTACTCCCTTCATTTCTAAAACAGAGCTTCCGAGTTAATTATGTTCTCTTTAGATGTTAAAGCTTTTCTCCACCCTCCTAACCGCCTCCATTATCGTTGTCATCAGCATTTTGTTTCTCATAAACAGCTTTCTCTACGTTCCTGTTCCACTTTAGACACTGCTGATTTCAATTCAACTCCTGCTCTCATTTTTACTTCTTTTACCCTATATTTATCCTGCGCACCTTTGTTTGACAATTGAGTCTGTGATGTGGTTACTAGGTTTCCCTCCCTTCCCTCTTATTCCCCTTCTTTTCCTTTGATTACACGCTCAAACTCTGTACGAGTCAGCAAGGATGTGGAAAATGCAGGTGTAGAAAACAGAGGTGAGCAACTAGGGTTAAAAAATAACAGATTACACTCTGATGGATAATGACCAGTTCAAAAACATTGTATCAGCTTGAACGAAGCCAGTTCTGATTCGTGAATGCATGTAGGATTTTTCATTCAACAGGATAACGTTTGTTTCTTCAGTTTTTTTTTAGATCAAGTTCATTGTACTAAATACTGTTCCGTTTGCTGCAGGGAAATTGATGCATTTCAAAATAAAAGACTTGGACATGGATGTGCAGCTCTAAAGTTCTGTTATTTTGTTATTTATTTATTTAATTGTGCACTTTTTATTCTATTTTGCTTAAGTCTCATCTTGCATTAAATCTTCTAGAAGTGAACTTAAAGGCATACTCTGCAACTTTTTCACATTTTAAAATCATTTTCTTGAGACAGTATGTACTAAAATTTCCCTTTATAAAAGTAAATAAAATGTCACTCAGACCCCAATAATGTTGCTAGAATGTCACACTTGCAACTTCAGAGTTGCCGAGCTGGTCCCTGTTGGGCTTAGTAAATTGGAGCTGACATGGCCGTTGCTACAGTCGGCTTCCAGCATGTTTCCTGCATGTTTTAGATCGTGAACACAGCTGATTTGTTTTATTTAGTGATTAATCCCTCCTGTAGAAACTACTGAAGGCTGAGGAGACATTTCAGCAATTAAAGATGAACACAAAGGGAGGACATAAGTTTCACTTTTGGTTTCACTAACGGACACTAAACTGCATAGTATCCCTTTAATCTTTGATGAAAACCTGGTGAGAACCAAGAAACCAACCTGTATACTGCAAAAACAAAACAAAACATTATTTAGCTAACAAATGAGTAGTGTTTATGGGGTTTGCTTAATAAAACTCCACTGTGAACACATGCAGCTTTGAGCTCTAATTTGCTAGCAGGAAACAGCAGTTTGAGCCTGTTGCCAGAGCTAAGTTTGACCACACAGAAGGCAGCATGAGAAAAGCAAATGGCAGTGCTATTCAGAGGGTTGGAAACCATACAATAAAGCTCGCTGTCAATGTGTTTGGCTGCTTACTTTTCACCATTTGTCTCTAACGAAGGTTAAAAAAAAGTCTCTTTATCCGGTTTCCTTTTCACAGACATTTCCTTTGGATCTACAAATTCTGCACCAACTCTTCTAGTGCACCTCTCCTTCCTTGTACTCTTCTTCCTGTTGTCACATTGGGTTTAGCGGCGGTGGCACACTATTCCAGTTGGCAGTGCCAGCATCTTTTCTTTCTGCCACTCACACACTGGCTCCAAATTCCTTTAATTCACCCCTCCAATTCCCAAATGGATTTCACTGGCATGAAGTGGGCCAGGCCTTTCACCTCTGCTCTTCATCAGCTCCGTGCTTCTGTTTGGAGTTCACTTCAGAGGGCTTTATTAGCCTGACTCACTGACAATAACTCTTCCCCCCCCCCCCCCGCTGCATTTATTTCTTCTGACAATTGAAATAGCCTTTTTGGCACAACTTTGCATAACTCTCACTAACACTTCAACACTGATTGACCCAGGTGTGATCGCACTAGTAAGTGACAGGAAGCCAATGCCAACCCATCAGGCATAACAGTATGACCACTGGCCGAGTAAAGGAGATGTTATAATTCTAACCTAAAACTTTGCAGAAAAAATTAACATTATGGCTTTCAGCTAAGATTAAACTTCAGACAAAAGTTTTTTTGCTTCCTTTTTCTTCATGTCCCTGAAGCTGCAACCCCCCACCCCCACCCCACACACACACACACACACACACACACACACACACACACACACACACACACACACACACACACACACACACACACACACACACACACACACACACACACACACACACACACACACACACACACACACACACACACACACACACACACACACACAACCATCTCATGCCACATTTTTTGCTTTTTACTTCTTTAGCACAAAGATGAGTCCATCTGGATTTAGAGCTCCCTATCTAATTAAAACACACACTTGGTTACTTGTACTCCATTCTCCGTTGCCTCGTTAGGAGTGAGTAGATGGTTTGGATTGTTACCATGGCAACACGTGGCCAGCATGGCACAGTTTCCAAGGCCGTGCTGCTAGTTTTCTGAATGGTTTAGCTTATGGATGCCCTTGGGCAGGACAACGCACTTAGAAAGACGAAGAGGCACCAAGAGTTTTGGTGACATGTTTTTGATAACAACAGTTTTGTTCTGAACCTAATCGGATTGGAGGCTCCTGCTCATGCACTCATTAAAGTGAGGGATTTCCTTTGACGATCGGCGAATAGTTTTAGCACTGGTTGGAACATTAGGTCCAGAGGATCCAGAGGTCCAGAGATAAAGGAACATTTTATAATGTGAAGATATCTCCAACTCGTAAAGAACATTACACTATGCTCTCTTGATACTCACATTAGTGAACTTTTGACCTTCCTGCATGTGGAAGGGAATACACAAATAAAACTGCGCAGCTGCCAATCAGATAACTCCAGATTCAGGGCATGAAGTGGAGAAGCAGCCAACAATTTTCCTTTTTTATGGTCTTTTTAACTCATTATGGTTTAATTGCAACAGACATACACTTAATTCCCTATTCAAAGCAGAATCTTACCGAAAGTCAAAGGTATGTCAGGTTCCAGCGGATGCACAAAATATCTTTTTAAATTTCAGATTTAAAGCTTCTTTCTGGAGTCTTTCTCTTATCTAATGGCACCATCTAGTGGCTGACAAGCATATCACACAAAAACGCTGTTCCTTTGTTTTTTTAAGATGGCGACTTCACGTTTCTGTTAATAAATTTGCTTTTGTAGCCAACAAACAGAGCTGAAACATGTTGTTTTATGAGTATTATTCTCATGCCATGTTGTGTTTTCATATATTTAAATTTTAGAGACTTTCTTGTCCGTGAAAAGTTCATCAACTCTGCATCAGCCGAGGTATTCCTTAAATCTGAAGCGTCTAAGTGGCAGTCTAATACTAGTGGTTAGTTCTGGTCGGCGCTCAGTTTCCTATTGCACAGAGCTCTGCCGGGCAGGGGGCGTGCTTAGCAAAACACAACAACAAAAAAACAAAAAAAAATAAATAAATAAAAAAAAAAACCAAAAAGACATATTGCTTACATTATATCACAGTACATAAGATAATCACTTTTACAGATTTCTGACAAATCATACATAGTTTCTGAAAGAGGAAGACTTCGGAAAGCAGCTTTAAGCGGACTTTGCTTGAAAAGATAAAAAAAAGTAAGATTCATCTTGATCAATAAAAATATCAGAACACTTTTTTTTTCTCTTCTCCTTTGTGCTTATCCATCAATGGTAAATGGTAAATGGCCTGTATTTGATATAGCGCCTTCTAGAGTCATGGAACCCCCCAAGGCGCTTTACAACACAATCAGTCATTCACCCATTCACACACTGGTGGGGATGAGCTACAATGTAGCCACAGCTGCCCTGGGGTGCACTGACAGAGGCGAGGCTGCCGAGCACCGGCGCCACCTGTCCCTCCGACCACCACCAATCTTCCATCAGCCTCGTTCCAGTAACAGCGGTCTAATTTGTCAGAACATCGGAGTTCTCTGGTCGGGGATTTTCTTCTGAAACGTTGCTGGAAGTTTTCAGTGGAGCATGTGTTAGCCAACACACACACACACACACACACACACACACACACACACACACACACACACACACACACACACACACACACACACACACACACACACACACACACACACACACACACCTGTCAAAACATAAAACTGCCAGTGAAACAAACCAATTCAGGTTTCTTATATTTACAAAAGCATCATTCTTGACTTTTATAAACCTGCAGAAGACAGATGGAAGAATATCAGTTTTCCAGAGATTTAGCTTTGCAAATGACTATCAGAGAGAAGAGTGACTGATTATGACTTAAGTGTGAAGATGTTGGCGTGTTGAATTTGCCTCTGAGGGAGCATGTGAACGACTGGGTTTCAGGGAAAGGTCAGCCAATCACACACAGACGTTTAAACACCTACATGTGCAGCTGGTGTTTGTGTCTGTGGCTCTCTGCAGGGACGCAAAGCGTGATGCTTTCTAGGGAATAATCAAAGCCCTTCTGTGCCGATAGATTCAATAAAGTTTCAGAATTCCTGTGAAAAATGCTAACTACCCTTATTCCATAGCAGAATCATCATGGCGTTCTTGAATCTGCATGATTGAACGATATTAACATGCAAAACGTTGTTTCTGTTTAATCTAGAAGGGCAGTAGAATCAAAGTACAAGACTGAAGTTAAGATACATTTATTAACTTCACAGATCTGAAATAATCACCGCTCCTCCTGCTATTTGGGCTGAGCAAACAACGGGAGCCCAGGCGCTGGGAAGGAGTGTAAGTCCAGTGGACAGCTGGTAGGTCGGTGTCGAGCAGAAATGTTTCCTGACAGATGAGACACTTTAGCTTCAGCTGGCATCACCGTGTGCAAAGGCTTTGTCCATTCATACTTCACCACCATCTGCTTCAGCTGCGAGATGCATTCAGCCCAGGGCACAAACTCTTCCAGATTCACATCTCTGAAGCCCCAAACAGCATTTAAAGGATCAAAGTCTTATCAGTAAGCCACAGAGTGACCGGCTCTTCTCCTGCAGCCTGGAATGCCTCTGCTGAGCAGAACCCAAATCAGACTTTGGTTTTAGCTTAGTTTGTTTTTTTAATTTCTTGAAATATGAAAAGTGTTGTTGTTTTGTTTTTAAGAAAACTAAATATGATCAGGGAATGATATAAAGATTAAGCATTCATATGGAGAAAAAAGAAAGAATTTCCATCCGAACTCCGAAAACTCATTCCACCGATAATCACAGAGTGGGCGACTGAAACTCAGATTTAATAAAAGTGAAGCCAGAAACTGGTGACAGTAGAGCGGAACAAAATCGTCTCAGCAGAAAACAAAAGCCTTATTTAACCCTCTCAGGCTCTAACTAAGTTTTGATGAAAAGACAAAAAGCTAAGTCCTTCAGGGGTACTTCTGAATTAAAAAATGCACATTAAATACGTATGTGGAGTAACCAGGTAGGTAGGTTCTAACTGTTGCAAATCTGCAACGCCTGCCTCCAGAGGGTTAGTTCTGCGCTTTCCTTCAGGCCGATCCGGACATGGCCTGACCCGTCATTCTCGATGGATCAATATGAGACAGAGGAGCTCTTAGAGACACTTTTCCTCTCCGCTGCTCTTCCCATCTTCATTTTACCCAGTTTCATTCTTTCCTATCAACAGATAACATACACACCTTCACTTGAGTGGTAAGACATAATAATAAAAGTAAAACAGCCAATAATTCAGCAGAGAAAATCCAAAAAACCTAAAAATGTCATTTGGGTCGTAAAGTACACACACTGGCATTTGGAGGGTTAATAATTAGGCTGTAGCTGACTTATTGGTATTTTAGGATAAAGATATAAAAAAGCCAACATTAAAGGAGAAAAAACTCGTATGTTGAATGAAGCAGAAGTGTTTGTGTTCATTAAAAAAAGGAAAAGAGCCAAAGTTCTGGTTTTGTTGGATGCACGTTTTTGTGATGTCAGTCTTTTGGGCAGCTGCTGCCACGGTTTTCATTGGATGAAACCAACATTTCGAAATATAACATTTAATTTGTTTGGTAATAGAGATTCGCCAAGTTTTTAAAGCCAATGCATTTTTTGATTTTTTTTCTACAGCTGATTCTGGCTAATCCCAGAGTTTCGAGGATTACCAGCATTTTTATTTGCTTCCAGATTAACTTCGAAACAAAAACTTCCTACATCAAAGATGCATGAACTAGCACAGTTCTGTGGAATATTTAGACTTTATTTCTGCCTGGCAACAGCGCATTCAAATCAATTCAAAAAGACTATTAATCCCAGAGGGAAATTGATTGCTGTAGTAGCTCAGATAATAATAATAATCAAGTCATCAAGGAAATCAAAGTCAATGATTCAATCAATCAAAAAAATCAATTCAACCAAAACGTTAAAATGCACAATTCTGAGCATATCTTAAAAAAAAACTACTTTAAAAATGCTATAAATTTTATGAAGGCCAAATTATAATTAGGTGTATACAACATAGTGAACAAGGACGCCATGATGTTCTGGTAAAACCAGAAATCCAGCCTAATTTCACTAAATCTAATCCCTCAACTCTGATGAATTGGTTTTACAGCAAAATTTGAGTTTATAATTTACCCTAATCTAAGTGTTAGATTAAATTTAACAGATTTTTTCTTACTTGAGGGTTTTAATCAAACAAGACATGAAAGTAGAAAAAAATTCCTATAGGTCAAGAATTTATGTAACACACACACACGAACGCACTCAGACCAAATGTTTCGCATTCTGTTCAACATTTTCTGGCTCTCAGTTTGAGCTCATTTGACAGACAGGATGACACGCACGCACGCACACACGCGCGCACGCACACACGCGCGCACGCACACACGCGCGCACGCACACACACACACACACACACACACACACACACACACACACACACACACACACACACACACACACACACACACACACACACACACACACACACACACACACACACACACACACACACACACACACACACACACACACACACACACACACACACACACACACACACCCCTCACTTGGCCACTGATGTTTTTCCTCGAGGCAGGGCTGAGTGCAACTCTGCTGGAGACGGCTCACCCATGTGTTACAGATGATTTACATAAATCAAAAAATGAACAAGTCGGTGGAGAGTCTGGTCGATATAAAGTGTTGGTTGCTTAAAACAATTTAAATACTACAGCAGCCAAGGCTTCGACATGAGTGTAGATCAGTTTAAAAATGTTTTTATTCTTGCATTCATTTCTAATTAACAACTGAGAAATGTCAAATTAGAACAACGTTGAGGGTCTTTAACAGAAAACTTCTCTAAGACGAAACCTAAAGTTTACATTATCAATTGAATTTAATTTTGCAAATAAAAATGTTATTAAAAACAAGTTAATGAAATTAATAGCATTTGTAGTTGACCATTATTTGATTAAAAGTATCGTGGGAAAACAAGTATGCCATCACAATGACAAAATTTCCCACTTTGTCATTTCAAAAGTCAAAATGATTAAATGGAAATTAAATACCGGTAAACACAATTTAGACATTTCATTTATTAATGAACATAACATCATCGGTTGACGTTGAATACTTGGAGATCAAATTTAAAAAAAATCTTTTTTGTTGTTGTAAGTGATTGATTTTTACTGACCACCCCAATGTTAGAGACCCCCCAGGGTGTACGTTAGGGTTCAAATTTCATCTGCCTTGTAAATGAAGCATCGACTGTTGTCATAACTTCTCAGACGAGCTATAGTCAAAGAAAGAGGAGGGTTATTGTGGTGTAAAATACCAGAGTAGCTTTTAATTTAAGTGTTTTTATATGCAAAAGTCTAACGTGTGTGTGTGTGTGTGCGCGCGCGCGCTCCCGCTCATGCATCACTGTCTCTATTCAGCGCTGACTCAGCACAAGAACACAGATGTTCAATAAAAGTGAATTCCAGCTTGAGGTTTCAGCTCCTCATCACCAAATGTCAGTCCTGACAGGTGGCTAGGTCCTTCAACTGCTCCTGCTAATAAATTAAATCTTTTATTGATCGAGCAGACTCCTATTGATGACATCTGATGATCTTTTCTACACCGATGATGAATTTTGATGAATAACAAATATCAGTATTGACTTAAGTTAGTCCTCATTCAGCGATGCTGCAAAAAGGCAAAACATAATACAAAATTATAATTTCAGATACAATTTGATTGTTTTACCTTTAAACATACACTAATTTATTTTTATAACTAACTTATTCTGAAACAAAATGACGTGATCAAACTTCAAACCCACGATACATCAGACAGTATAATCAGTCTGATTTCATCTCTTTCTGCTACATTTCAGTACCATGGACAGCACATACACACAACTGCTTCTATTATGTCTTGTCAATCTAACAAGCTGTTTTGAAATTTTAAACATACCCAGTAGAAATTATTATACATTCCCCTATTTTGTAGAATTATGCTGTTTTATAAACCCAACCAAGGCATGTGAACCTTTGCAACCCTGCCATTACCTGAAACTGCTACTTGAGCTTCTCTACAACCTTTAGGCTATATGGTTTACCTCCATGCTTCTCTGGTAAGAACAAAACCAGCAACAAATGCAACTGTAGGGTTTAGGACATGGAGTGCTTTAAAAGCTCAATATATGTATTACCTCTACTTATGACCAATAAGCTGTGATACTCTATCTAAATATAGAACATCAAACCTGCTTGGTCTTTACTGTTTTTATCAGAAAATTCTCGGATTCTTTATTTATCAAGGGATTGTACACTCTTCGTATTGATTCAGAAAAGAGTCAGGTTTATAAAAGTAAGAATTTATTTTACCAACAATTAAAACATGACAAGTTAACTAAGCATTTACTGTGATGGATAGAACTAAATATGATGTAGGAACCTAGGTGTGAATGCGATGTTAGTCAGAACTTCCTTATCTAGGAGAGCTGAGTTCTGGATGTAAAAGAATTTGGTTTGCGTTAAGCTATGATGCTGATTGTTATCAAAAGCACATCAGACGCTATCTGTGTGTCTACTTCACCCGTTCTCGGAGACCGTCTTGGTGGATCAGAAGGTCAGAGAGGTCGGCTGACCTCTGGGACCGAAGGGCTGTAGAATACCGTGGCACCGACTCTTCAGTCCAGAGATGCCTCGGGTCATGACAGATGGATGGAACCGCGCGTCTGGGACTCTTTAAGGAGTCGGAACAATATCAGCTTGTTCTGCAGGAACTGTTTGCTGTTTCAGCTTCGCAGGTGCAAAAAAGGTTTTGACGACGTGTCAAAAGCATTGATGGTTAAAGAGGGTTTTGCTTCAGATGGCCGGTCTGAAGCTTTCTCTAGAACTGATGAATCACCAGAGTCATCTGGTTTTAATGTTCTCATGTTATGATTTGTGTAGCCAACCAGAGGTTGACAAGTTGAGGAATTTTATCAAGAATCTCAGAAACACGCCTTCTTTGATTCCGATGCTCTGATCTGGGTAAAGGACTATTTGTGTGTCAGAGTTTAACTTAACCTTACTTTGTTCTTGTGTGAGTGCAAATGGTGATGGCCTTGTCATATAAACATGCAGAAACATATTTCAATCAATGTAATCATAACATAACATTCATTTCAAACTTCAATCATTGAGCACAGATTAATGAAACATATCATTATATTATAATTATTATAAGTAGCTATAAACAGACATTTATTTAATGATTATCTAGCTTATAAGTTTTAGAAGTTCATATTTAATTTAGGAAATCATTCTTTAATTTAGCAACTGATCCGAGCTGTGAGTGTTCCTTATCCAAAGGCATGAAGAATCCTGTAGGGCGATAAGGATGGACCTTGAGTAGAGAACATTATTGTTGACATTTCATTATCTGTGTTCAGAGCTGCAGAGAGGCTCTGAGCTCCAGCTGATGGGATGAAGGCAGGCTGATGTAAAGGGGACACATGCAGTCTTGTGTCTCCTTTTTGACCTGATGTTGAATGGTCAAACTGTACCTAAAAAACTGACCATTGCTGGACGTTACACAACAAATTATAAAACTGCATAAAAATACACAACTATATTATAATATGGTATTGGTGCAGCGATTGCGCAAACCGTTAATTAGTTGCACATATAAGCGTTTTATGCAATTTTCATTTTCTTCTTAAAAATATGATAGGATCTTCTACAACCATCATGGAAGCCCAAAGTGCTGAACACCACATCATGAACATAGTAAGATAAAAAAATGCATAAAATTACATAAAATATATAAAAATAAATTATAGAAACATTCTCTGACAATGATAAAAGATAATTTAAAAGTAAAAGCAACAAAACTTTAAATGATGCATCATTCATCTTCTTTGTTGGTTTACAGAATTTTCTTTTACTTAAATTTGGATAATTTAGTGGATAAAAAATTATTTTATTTTAGTTCACACAACTCCAATTTCCAACCTCTTTATGGGCTACACTACATTATGCTTGTTATACTCAGTTTGACCTTAACATAAAAGACAACGTAGCAAGAAACAGAAAAACCCATGTTAACCAACATATTTGTAATATTATGTCAAATAAATATAAATCACATGAATTTTATCTCGCCCCTGATACCGGAGTTTGTGGGACATTTTCACACCCCAGCAGGGGTGGTGGGTGCAACGTATCACCACAACCCAACCGACACACTTTGCACTTCTGAAGAACTATCGTCATCATTATGTGACAGTGACAAGTGGGAGTTGTGACAAAGCAACAGTTTCCTCCCTGATGACCCGAGACACCCGTCAATCAAAGAGTCGAGCCAACCTGGCAGAGAGGTTGTCATCTCCCGGTTATCAGGGCCAACTGTCCGTCACCATTACACTTTACTGAAGGTACAAGTGGCGTTCGGGGCAAACTGTGTCAACTCAGCTCACCTGTGTCACCGAGCTAATTACATCTGCGGTGACACATGGACCTCATCATAATTCATACATGCTCAAAATCTGAACACTGAAATATTTATGACTCAGATGAAACGCAAATGCAACTGCTAATATTCATTTTTTGTGGCAATGATTAGTGCTTAATTAAGGATATTTATCTATCATTAATGTGCTTTTGTGTGAAGCCGAGGCACACAGACCTAAATCCAGAATATCTTCCACCTTGACTGGAAGGTTAATAAAACTAATGGGTAACGCTTCCTTTTACAGTCCCTTAATTACTAAGTACTTACATGGTAATTCCATAGTAAGATAGTGTATTATTGTGTAATTAAAGTGCATACTTGTAATAAAGTGTAGTTATTGTGTAAAGCAGTATATAGTAGGAATGATTAATAAAAACTAGAATTGAACCTGAGTTACATGGTAATAACAATTTAAGAACTCAGAAACAATAATACACTTTAACTTACTATGTAATTACCATATAAGTACTAGGAAATTAGAGGACTGTAAAAGAAAGTGCTACCAACTAATGACTTGGCAACTTTTTCTTTCCAACACACACACACACACACACACACACACACACACACACACACACACACACACACACACACACACACACACACACACACACACACACACACACACACACACACACACACACACACACACACACACCTTTTTGCAGAAAAACATGCTGTTAGATGACAGGACTATGAAAACAAAAACCCAGCAAAAGGAGTTAATTACTCAAAACTGCATGCAAATATTAATGCTTTCATTATTGCCTTTGAACTTTTAATAAGTTTAATCACAGATTTCATTAGCAGAGATTTAGTCCCTGAATAATTACATATGGTCAAGCATGCGATCTGTGTTTTAATGTGACCGCCACCATCATTTTGCATTCATTGTTACAGATAATGGCTATTTTAAATAGCTAAGCAGATTTTATTCTGGCCTTGAATTAGTTTACCTCTGCAAAAAATAAAAATAAAAAATAAATAAATAAATAAATAAATAAATAAATAAAATCAGGAGGACTAAAACATTTTTTAAAGTTATTTAATAGTAGCCTCAAAAATTGTTCTGACAAAATTTGGTATGAATCAGTCTCCCATCCATATTGGGAATGATCAAACTAGTATTTTGACACAACGGCTTAACTTTTACATTTTAAAAAGGCTTTGGGAACAAAAATTACACTATTTGACACAGCTATTGCAGACCTGTATGTATGCACAATGATAGAGGAAGGAAAATAAATCAATCTCAAACAAAACAGGAGTTGTTGAGGAGGATGGAGGAAATGAAAGAAAATCCAATAGGGACAAAACAGGCATGAGTGAGTGAGGCAGAAAGAAAGAGGATCTAACAACAAATAAAGGGAAACTAAAGAGGATAAATGTTGAGGGACCTGAAGACAAACAGAGGGCAGCTGCTTTAATTAGTGAATTTAATCAAAGTAAATGGAGGAGGAAAACAAAGCAGGTCAGAGAATAAAGTCCGTCACCGCATTTAGAAAAAATTACACATTTATTTATGTTTCACCAGACTGACCATTTCATCTATCAAATGTATTATTTTATTAACACAGTTTTACAAACTTTAATGCAAAATTGGACATATTTTTATTCAGTCTTATGGATTTAGTCTATAAATACCTTCTAAATGAACCCTATATCATAGGTAATGGCTGGTTTGTAAAACTTGAGCAGCACTTTGCAGGAGAGTTCTGCTCTATAATCTAGATTTCACTATCATTTCCATATTTTATCTACATGCCCGTTATGCTAATCACACACCTTAATCAAGGTGTGTGTGTGCTAGATGTGTGTGTGGTTTACGTTGACTATTTGTGATTGTGCATCAGTGCACGAGCAACCAAGTAAGAAATTGTTTCCTCTTTATTCTGTTTCATTAGCAACGCCATCATTATCTCACCATCTGCTCCAGAGTTCAACTTTTCCCTTCTCTCAAGCTTTTCACGTCAAACACAACATTAAAAAATGAAAAACTAAACCTCTAAAGGAGACTAAATGAAGGTGAAGACAGAATCACATGCGTCGAATACGCTATCTCTTCACTCTAAAACCATAAGGGAACAAATCTGGGTCAAGATCAGCACTTCCACATCATCATCTTCTTGATGATTAACATCAGATACTCTAGGTTAATGTTTACTGTGGAAAACAAATATTTCCTGCCTGTGAAAAATCAGATTTTAACTAAACCTAGTTTCATTTAAACAGGTTTTTTGGACAAATTGGTCATTACATTTAACTTTTGCCCGCTGAGCTTTACATTCTCCTCTAAAGTTTGTGAAAATCAAAAGAAAACCAAAAGAAAAGCACTTTCACTGCATTTTAAATGGCATATAATGTGCAAAACCCACCTTTTGCATCCTTTTTTGCTACATCGTGGGTCTCTACTGTCTCTATAAAAGTCACAAATATGAAAACAAAAACATCCATCTATTTTATGTATGTGTTTAGTTTTAGGATGTGCTTAAAATGAAACGTTTTATAAAGTCCTTGTTTGTGATGTCACCAGAAAATATCGGAGCTTCTCAGCTTATAGCAGCTTGAGTGGGGGACAGAAGGGCGTGGCCAGTTCCGGCTTGTTTTCTTAACCCTTTGATGCATGAATTATGAAACCTTCAACCATGATTTTTTAAACAATTTTTTTCATTCATCTTTAGGTGTGAATGAAACAAATTTCAACAAATATTTTTGTAACATTTTGTTAATTTACAAATAATTTATTACATGTCCAGCTCAGTGGACAGCGTGCATTCTGAACATGAAATGTGTTGGCTTGACTTGCTGAAGCCCAAATGGAGGGGCTCACATGCAATAAAGTCTTCAACAGCTGTGCTTAATAGCAAAAATAAATAAATAACAATTTGGAGTACCTGTCCACTGTAGTGACCATTATGCATCAAAGGGTTAAAGTGACAGAGGCCTGAAACAACTGGAAGGTACTGAAAATGCAAAGAAAAAAACTGCTAAATCACTTTAAGTGATAGGGAGTTTGTGCAAAAGAAGCTAATAAACATGTTTTGTAGATAAAAGACACACAACCCTTTAAAGTGTGTATATATTAAAGAAAACCTGTTGGTTTCAAGCTGGGGAAAATGATCAGCATCCCTCACTTCTCCTGGGGTTAAATACTAACAGAATAATGCTGCTAATTGGCTGGAAAATGATGTTTGGAACGAAATGTCAACCCTGCTGTGCAAATGTGAGGTGTGTGTGTGTTTGTGTGTGTGGTCTATAGGTGGAGTTTATAAAGTGTATGAGTGGATTATTATTAGGTGTGCTTGTGCATGTGTGATTGTGGAGTGTTACGCATTTGTGAATCATACAGACTTCTTGTGGAGAGACAAGCCAACGCTATTTTTGTCAATAACGCATGTTTAATCCATGTGCAATCCAGAGATTTTAAAAGCCAGCAACTGTTGTAAGGAAGCAGAAAACTCCCAGGCTCTACAGAACAACACTGCCTTAAAACAAAGCATTTGTGTTGCTTAGTTCCGGTTTATATATATATATATATATATATATATATATATATATATATATATATATATATATATACACACACACACACACACACACACACACACACACACACACACACACACATATATATGTGTATATGGATGGATGGATATATATTTTTTATTTATTTATATATATTTTTTGAAGGCTTCGAACATCTATTATTAGAACAGCTGAGGTTTCAGTCGAGAAACCTGAGTGCTGCAGCTGATTTATGGACCTGGGCAGTTCTAAATCTATACTGATAAAGGTTTTGATTACAGCACTCACAGGAATAGTTTTTTGACCAAAGCTACCACTTGGACAAGAATTAGCCCCCCCCCCCCCCTCGACTCATAGCTTAGTGAAATGAATCCAAGTGGGGGAGTAGAGGGAACTCTTGCCCCGTCTCCAACATGCCTCCATCTAAAAGACTAGGTTATCCAGAGTTATCTCTGTAGTTATGCTGCTATAGGCTTAGACTGCTGGAGGACACACTGACCACTCTCCACACTCGACTACTTTCTTCTACAATTTCTCTTAATTGCATTATTTCCTGCTATTTCAGCTGTTAACTTTATTTTTTTCAAGTGTTTATCTCTGGCACACTGCTGCTAACAACTTAAATATTCTCCCTCTCCTGATAGTAACATTTTTTTTTTACATTAAATGTGCTACTACTAGTTTACCTATTGAATTAATTTTAGATTCACTAAGATAAAGACAATAAAGTTTTTCTCTTACTAAATGCAATATTTACTAGAAGCCATAGAAACATTACTTGGTGTGTGTGTGTGTGTGTGTGTGTGTGTGTGTGTGTGTGTGTGTGTGTGTGTGTGTGTGTCTGCTCTGTCTTCTCGATCCCCAGTGAGTCGTGGAGGATGGCTGCTTATACTGAGGTCGGATCCTCTGGAGGTTTCTTTCTGTTAAAAGGGAGTTTTCCTCTCCACTGTCGCTACATGCTTGCTTAGTATACGGATTGCTGTAAAGACTGACACTAGTCAGTGACTCAATGCAATCTGCTGGGTTCCTTATATAGGAAACTTTTTACTGATTGGCTTAATGAACTGACCTGTGTTGGAATGTTTGCTTTGTGAAGTGCCTTTAGACAACTTGTCATAATTTGGTGCTATATAAATAAACTTGAATTGAATTAAAGATTATATATATATATATATATATATATATATATATATATATATATATATATATATATATATATATTTTTATATTTATATATATATATATATTTATATATTTATTTAATTTTTTATTATTATTTTTGCTTTTTTTTATTGGAATCATGGTGGAGCCAGGAAGAAAAAGTCAGAGTAATCTCTTTGGAGGTGAAGGAAAAAACAGGCTAAACACAGAGTGAACATGTGCATGGACTCCTTAGAAAAATCTAAAGGCGGTGCTGCGGTGATGAAATCACAGGCTTATGGTGAACTGGCTTTGCTACTGGACTTGTAATAGTATTTTTTGTCCAACATTTTTAATTTGTGGCTTATTGAGTATCACTTATCATATTAGTGTTAGCTTGTTGTTAGCGTTAGCTACAGCAGGTGGCTGCAGGATTGTTTATGGCAGTTTTAATTCCACTTTAAACCAGTAGGAGGGAGAAGCTGGAAATAGTTTGTCTTACTATAAAACGGTCAAGAATAAGCCATTTGGCATTGCTGGTAAATCTGGTTTTCACTAAACTTTTTAGACACCTCTCATTAGCCATGACTGTGGTTTCCTCCTGTCATGGCACTAGTCAGCAGTCTTATGGGAGTTAATAATGCTCCCAATGGTTTAACAGTTTCCACATTGGCAGCATCCAGTAAAGTTTACGAACAACAGAGCTGAAATTTTAAATGAAACTAATAAGCTTCAGCTGCTGCTAAGCTTTGGACAATCCTGCTTTAATTGCATACAATCTGAATGAGTCTGCCAGGTTTGACTTACACACAGGATCACCTCAGTAGATTTAAATCCATTTGAATCCCTTGATCTTCATTGAGTTTCAAAAGAACTAATGCCGAAAACTGAAATGTAACTTGTATCGGTAAAAAAAAAAATCAGCTGGTTGGGGAAAAGAATGGACATAAAACTAGATCAAAGAGTCATGAATGTTTTAATTTGATTCCAATCAGTGTACGATACAAGAACACAAAGAGATAGATTTATTCAAAGCAGATGTGCAATGATCCTGTTCATTCTTGGCACCAGAACTGTAAAACCCAACCACAAATGCTGCCTCTTCCCACATGAGGTTAGAAGCCAATTTTAGATTCAACATTGCAAATCATTTAATGCAAACCAACACTGGAAGAAAGCTTTGAAGGCACAATAACAGGAAGAATTCAAATCAGTGTGAACAAATAGTTTGTCAAAAGCACAAACTTAGTTGTTCTTGTAAACTTCATGTGCAGATAGAGTAGTAAGTGACCTTAAATGTCAAAATGCATGAAACAGGATGCCAGAAGAAGGTTTTTGCTTGCTGTTTTAACGTAGAAGTGTATTTTTGCACACTAGCAGAACCTTTAACTGGACAGTGGTGTTCAGGTCAAACCAGCTGCTGGGTGAAAACCACCGCCTTTGACAATCGATGGATTATTATGTGACCCCGCTAGCGAAGCTTTACTGGTGAAAAATCAATGACCTCCAGTCCAGATATACTGGATCATACAATACCTAAAGGATTCAAGCCCACACACAAACACACGTGGATTACTTTACTTCTTAGATCTACATGACTCCTTTTGTGTTTTTGAGTGACTGAGTGTCACCCAGAGTAAAAACAGCCACCAAAATGGTCTCAGGACCCAGATGTTTTAAGTCTACAAAATTCAGTCGTCATCTGTTTCCATAAATTGGCTTCAACTAATTTAATTTAAACTATTACAGCATGTTTTATGCCCGATATTATTGTTGTTAAAAATGAGTAAATGCATGTCATTTGAATGCGAGCCCCACTAATGGTTCAGATTTCATTGGTGTTAAGCTCCCATTTTCTTCCTCTTTCTGGCCGTCTGTATGTTTTACTGCTTGAAGCAACCCAAAACCCAATTCTGTAAATGTCAGAGATAGCAAAGGCTATCCGTCTCGCTTCGGTGTAAATACTGGCTGCTGTTTATCAAAGGTCACACCAAGCTGGGTTCACAGTGGATATTAGTCGACCTCGCTGTTGGTACAACCCCTGTAGTTCCTCTAGAAGTCACCTTTCAGACCTGATGATTTCAAACTGCTTTCCACATTGCAGGAGTTGTGGATGGTGACCAGAATGAGAATTCCTTAAAAATCAAAAGCACTAAAAACATAATAAATGATTAACCCTCTGGAGGCAGGCGTTGCAGATTTGCAACATTAAAACCTACTTACCTGGTTACTCCACATACATATTTCATGAGCATTTTTCTACTCGGAATTACCCCTGAAGGACTTAGTTGTTTGTCCTTTTATCAAACTTATTTTGAGCCTGAGAGGGTTAAATTAACTGCTTTAATAAGCACAAATTCACAAACTATTTTTAACTTGTTTTTGAAAGATTCAATGCTTCGGCTAGTTAAAGCTAACCGTTAGCATTAGCAACTCCACAACATGTCAGAACTTGTGCAGGCTTGTGTTATTTGTGGAGAGCAAACAACAATGCAGGGTAAACAAAGGCTGTGGACAAGTTGTGTTGCTATCAGCCAATCAAAGGTGAGATGTCCGATTATAATGAACATTAATGAGTAGGATTCCAAATGCATAGTTTTCTGTCCCCAACTCGCCAGCTAACCTCTTCTGGCTGAAATTGGAGCACCAGAAAGAACTCACAAGGCATTCATTTATACTATAGACCGCTGCAGATGTATTTGAATGAGAGCTTCGATATGATTCCTATGTTAAAAGCTCTGTGGCTTTTCTGAAACTTACTTAAATAATTTTATATTATATCTGTAAAAGTAAGTGTGCTACAACCCTAATGGTTTGTAATAAAATAGTTTTGTAACCATTTGGACATTATCTGAATAACTAATAACAAAAACATTTATATTTGCTGTATAAAACATTTATTTGGTATTTCTGGAGATTCAATCAGAATCTTAAAGGAAGGTTTAAAGTAGCGATAAATCTAGTTTTATGTCAGAATTAAATATAAATGCTCAATAAATGTGACTTGAGTTATTAATCCAACTTTAGTGGAGGACTTGAGGATTTTTTTTCTTTTAGGAAAAAGATTAGTATGATTTTAGGAAATGAAAACTGAAACGAAGATTATGGCTACTGAAAAGAAAAAAAAAGAGAATTCCGACTTTGTTCTCAGAATTCTGGGACTAAAACTCGAAGAGCCTTGGGAAGCCTGTATTTTTGAGGACAGATGGTCAAGTCAAAGGGAAATCTGTGATCCACCCTAACAGAGAAAATGAGATGAGGTGAGAGACAGACAAGAGGACAGAGAGATCATTTAGCAAGAGGACAAGTGGAGCCTCTAAGAAAAAGAGTTAAAAAATTAAGTGGTTTAAAGACAAAAAAAATTAAGTTTTTTAGTAAGAGACTGAAACATCAAAAACTTAAATTAAAACAACTAAAAATAGAATTTTTTTTTATTCAAGCTGCAATTTCACCACCAACAACAAGCCCCACAATGACCTGCTGATTAATGATCGGTGAAAAGAGAAACCTGTGTTACAATTCACCCAAAATGTCTGCAACTTACAAGCCACACACAGGGATGCAAAAATATTATAACAAATTCTTTCTTGGATTCTGCTTGGATTTATGGTGTCCAACATCCTGCTTTTAGTGCTCGTCAGGATCCACAGATATCCTGAGATGCATTGCACCACAATATCTGGAGTATGCTAACAGCGCTTCTGCCTGTGAGCATAATCAAATATTTGCACACTCCTGCTTTCATGCCAGACTGTACGCTTTTATCAAACTCCTGTAGCAGCCACATTTTTTGCAGCATTTCAGCAGCTTTCAATCCAAGCATCCTCAAGGAAAATGTTAGCCCCAATCTGTCTGAGCAGATCTAGCGCAGGTTTTCCATGGAGAGCAGCTTCTGGGGCAGCATCAGTGAGGCCTTCTTCTGCATGCACCTGCTGCAGAGATTCAGTCCTTCTAGCACAAACTCCATTTCGTGCTTTATTTAATAACTGTAAAGAAACTTTATGTACCACTGGAGAACTGGAATGTTGCTTCAATTGTGAGTCTTTCAGCACATTTATTTTACAGGACTTTGGCACCCTTTTGGCTGTGTTGCTAGATTTGACAGTAAAATCAATAGTAATATTTGTGGTTTGGAAAAACCCAACAGGAAGAGAAGATTTTCAATCCAATGTACAAACTGTTTATCGAACATCAGCACAGCGTCAACCAAATCAAGTCCTCCCACTGTGTTTTCCCAGCTTGTTAGTGCTTTACTGCACATATTTAATTGACTAACTGTAGTACAAGAAACAAGGCAGCTGTCAACAAAAGTTTAAACATGTTGAAATGAAACACTTCAACAGCTAGCTGGAAATGACGAAAAACTGGACGGCGGGCGCTGGAAAATTTTGCAGCCGTGTGGAAAAAAAAGGCTTTTGTATAAATGTGTCCTCACACTTTTTCCATCTAATAAATTGATGCGTGCCTGTGTTTGTGCGTGTGTGTGTGTTAGCACTTTTCTTCACCAAGCCGTTAAACTGAAACTAAAAACAGTTTGTGTGCTCGGAGAAAGCTGAAGTAACAATCAACATCTGTCATGTTGAGCTAAACATGGAAACTTTCTTCTCCCTTGTGTGTCTGTGCATACACGAGTGTGTGTGTGTCAGTCATATGGTTGCACTTAAATTGTTTCTACTGCACGAGCACACACACACACACACACACACACACACACACACACACACACACACACACACACACACACACACACACACACACACACACACACACACACACACACACACACACACACACACACACACACACACAGAGTGTAAGAGGAGAAGAGCCCCACATGTGGTTTGCTTTTATTTGAGTTTGTGAGGGATTTCCCTGTTTTTTTCACGCATGTTCACACAACACCCGCTAGATCCGGCTGCCTTTGTTTTTTCTGGGGTTTTTTTTGGTTTCTTTTATGCACACTGGAAAACTTTAAAATTTTATTTCACATAACTCAATGAGGAAACAAGGGCTAAACATCTTTCCGTCCATCTATTTATCAGGCTTAACCCAATCACATTACTCACCCCAAACCAACCTTCTCATGTATTCAGACTAAGAACCACAGAGGAGAGAAAGGTGTAGAAAAGAAAAAAAGAAAATTTAATTAAAATGATAAAAAAGGTCAGATATTAAGAAATGGAACCGTTAGCCACCTTTCCACTATGGAGGGAATGAAACAAATTAATACAAGTCAATGCAGTTAAAAACACTATTTTCCAATTCCATTTGTTACGTGACATGAATGTCACATATGATGGTCGTTCATTTTAAAGACGCACTTTGATTCCAAGAATGGTTAAATATTTATTTTAGGTTTTATATGCATCCCCAAATATGGCTTGGGAACACACGTGATTATGCACAGCATTCTGGGATGTATGCAGACTTGTTGATGGCCTTATGAGTGTAGAACTGTGGAAAGAAACGGTACACCGCAGAGAAGAAGCAGATTTAGGGGAAAGGTGTTAACACACTAAAATCCCTTTTTTTAACTAGCCATTAGCAGCTAGCTCTGATGAAGATTGCAGGAGTGATCGAAACTGTCAGCAAGGTAAAAAAAAAACTTTCCTGTGTTAAAAAAAGAACCTAAAAATGCATGTTAAAATCCCAAAAAGGATGCGGAATATACAAGGATGCATTAAATAAAGACGCCGGGGACCGGTATGTGGACAAAATCAGCATTCTAAATGGTTTTGATCCATATGACGGACCCAATAGTGGAAAACTGAGCTTGTTTCTGTCCAGTTCTGAATAACGGCCCTTTTCAGCTATCTTGTTTGTGGCGTGAGTGCATGTAAATGTCCGGATGAGTGATTATCGTTTCATTTGCTAGTTTTACTAGCAAAACAATCCAAATCGTCATTGCACAGAAGAAGTGTAGCAGGAGAAGTTGTGTTGTGCGTCAGCACACTCGTATTAGCTTAAGGGTATGTGTGTGGAGCCTGTGTGTTTTGTGTGCGCAAGTCGCGGTTGAATGAAAAAAAGTGTAAATTTTTTTTTTTAAATACGTACACTATCTCTAACTCACCAGAACGAAAATACTCCGGAAGTTGTTTGATCACCTTACAGCTATGACAGCCAACTTTTTTATTTACTTGGTCTCCGTGGTTGTGTCTCCAAGCAAGAAAATGGTGAAAAGTTACCCCATTTTCCCCCTTTATTCCCCTGGCGATCACATGTTGCACCCCACAACACAGCAACGATTTACCATGGTTGCGTAATATATATCAAATGAGTAATGGATTAAATGAAGACGCAAGAAGGAGACTGTGCTGTCTGTATTAACAAGCAACAAGTAAGGACTTGTCTGTGATGATGCCACAATCCCAAGACCTATTGATGTCATCAAACCAGACATGGAGAAAAGCTGAGGAAAAATGGCTACATTTAGTGAACTTCAAATCTTTCCTTCAGGAGCAAAGAAACACCATAAATCAGGCCATCTGGTAAGTAGCAGCTTTGCTAGAGGAGAGGCAATTCCGTAGTGACGTCATATATGTGACGCGTCGACATCTCATTTGTAGTCATGCTAATAAACTTTTGCAAGGTGATGCTAATAATACTACATTTTATTTAACAGCGCCTTTCATGACACCAAGGACACTTTACAGCAACGGGGAAAATAAATAAATAAATAAAACAGGACAAACACCATACAGAAATCTGTAAAAACACCAAGATCTCAAAGTACGTGACAGGCATGGTCGGAATGCACATTACTACTTTTTTTTTTACATTTAAGACAATATATGTGTGATCTAGGGTCTAAGGCAAAGCGGATTAGAAAAAAGCTCTTTTAGCCCCGTTGATTTGCATTCATTTTTTCGTTCTTCCGGGGACCCACGAGCCAAGCGGAAAGAAAGAAGATGGGAATTTTTGGGAAGGAGAACAATGACTAGGAGATGCAATGTACTCTCAGCTATTATGTCTCCATAAGAAAATCAACCTTTTTCAGGACTTTACCGAGATGTCAGGAAATCAGTGATCAGCACCAAAAAGCATCCAGGGGAGGGGGAGCGCAGATGTGCAAAGTGAAGTGGCGTTCACTGACCAGCAGAATTCCCATTTTTAAAGTACTCTGAGAAAATTACAGCATTGTGGAGAGATGTCTGTCGCTTTCTTCAATTCTGGCAGTTGAACAATGACTTCCATTCCACATCAGCAACTTTTCCAATTTTACAAATGCTGGCCGTTTTGCATCTGCCGATGTCATTTCCTACTGAGTTACAACCAGTTGTCAAGAGGTAACCACAAGTCCTGCCCAGCAACTCTACTGGACATTTCCGAATACATACCCTAGTTCATGTACTCCGTTGGTTACTGAAACGACCTGGACAATCATCCTTTTGAGTCAGCCTTGTGGAAATGGAGTGCGTGTTGCAAAGGTGCGGTAACGTTTCCCAGAAGCTTCAATAGCGGACCTAGTCTTAAGGTTTTTTTGTGTAATTGTGTAAACAAACAAGCATCAGTCTAACAAACACTAAACTAAACTTTGTAGCTGAAATGAGGGTAGCTCAAAAACTGCAGAACTTACTGCAGATAAATTCATACAAAAAAAAAGAACTTCAATTTTTCACAACTGTTTTGAATCATCTTCAAAGTTGCTTTTCTAAGGTGGACAAAGACGTGTGCAACAGCACTTTTGCTGCAGTAAATGATGCAGTGGTCTGAGCATGCAGCACATGCGATGAGGAAATTATTTTGTGCATCTGAATCACCTCAAAGGCAAACGCTCGTGTGCATCTGCTGGGTGATATAATATTAATGCTCCCTTATGTGGTGTTGAACTAGAATCACATCAAAGAAAAGTAGAATGGAGGAAAAGTCAGATACAAGCTTCCTAAACAGCAGAACAAAACACTGCAGGAATGGGACGTGTGTTTAAATATGGATGTGTGAGACATTTATGGCAGTAATTCACCGTGACAGAGCGGTTTGGATTATTCTGGGATTTTAAACCAGAGATGTTACACCCTTTTGTTTCTGATGAGATTTCTTTATTTTAACTCATTTGATAGAAAAAGATTTTTGTATTTTAGAGTTGTCGTAGATAACACTCTTTCTTTTCCCCCACTAGGTTGTTCATTCAGATCTACTCCACTAAGAAAAGACCACTGTATCAGGTGATATTTACCTTTTTTTTTTAACAGATCAGTGATGGCCGATATGCCTCTTCAGTAAAGCCGGTTTAAAGTTGGCACACGTGCAGGCATCCCAGTGCTGCTGCCGGATTTTATTTAAATTTAAATTTACGTTCCTCAAAAATATCTCCTTTATGAATGCTGTAACACAGGATTGTCAAGAACATTTTTTCTATTTACCCATTTTATATTTAGTACTTGGCCAGTTTATTGATATGTTTGATTCAGGTTTAGAAATTAGTGCACCGACAGTTATTTTAGTGACATGTTAGCACGCAGATAAGACGAAAAATATCACAAAAGATGGGCAACACTTATCGGCCATCGGCTGACCATGACTTCTACATATCGCCAAAAGCAAAAATCCACATCGCTCCTTCTGCATACAATACAGATGTGCTCATCTGAATCCTAGTCAATCTTTTTTATAGATACAAAATTGTTAAAGCTGAAGTAGCAAATTTGGATGCTAAATAAGCTTTAAACATTTTGTCCATGCCTCTTAAAAACATTTTAACAGTATTACTATAAATATATTGTGTAGATAAGAAAAAAAAACCATAATGATCTAAATGGTTCTCTCATTTGTCTAAAAACGTCCGCCAATAAGATGTTCTGTATGGAAAACAGTCATCGGACCATCCGGTCACTGATCTCGCCGCACTTCCCGTGGTCCTCCAATCATTACGTGCTCACGTGTTTAGCATCAGAACACCACTCTGGTGTGAGCTTCTCTGCTCACTAATGACAGAGAAGAAAAAACAGTCGGCTGCTACCACTTCAACTTTAAGACAAACTACCAAAGTCCTAAAAAGAGAAACACAATATGAAGTCAGACAACAAAAGACATTTGGACCTAGAAATGGTGACTGGTGTTTTGCGCCATCTCGTTTCCTCTGGCAATGTGGGCAGGCACGCGGATAGGGTGGAGGATCTGTCCCCCCCAGATTCAGATCGACCCTGATACGTACCCCGCACTAAGGCCAGAAAGAAAACAAAATCGGAGGTTAAGCGCTTGAAGCTCCTTCTTCCAATTACATTGAATGCAACATGACGTAAGACACCAACTCCAGAGGCGCCAAAGTGGTTGCTGCTAGGATGCAGGATGAAGCGAAAAAGGCAAGCAACGATTACTGCGTTTAAAAAAAAAAAAACAACAGTGTTAGTAGGCCACTCGTTAAAAGCACCAAAGCCTCATTGCTGACTTTAACAAGTCTCATCTACAAATATTATCCCTCATGAAGTTACTACTCTACATCAGAAGATAGTAGAGATGTGTAACTTTTAGGCTGAGCAAAGTTTGGGAGTTTTTAGAGTTTGAAAAATGCCTCCCGCCGTGAGGCTCCCATTCGGGGAGAGGAGGAGATGTGTGCAGCATGAAGAGCGCAGATATTAGATAAAACGTAAAATTGCCAGCAGGTCTGGTCTTTGTTGACTGATCACTTTGTCTAGTAATGACTGACTGATTATGAAGCAGAATATTTACTCTGATGAAGAAATTCACTCATCCAGCCGGGAAGATTGACGCTGCTGCAGCATCAGACAGCTGGTGCTGCACGACAGGTGTGTGGAGTTTACAAGCTCCAAACGTTGGGTTTGATGTTGGTTTAACCTTCTCTGGGACGTGATGGATGTAGAAATGATGGTAAAACACCGCAAACGTGAAAGACGTAGCGACAATGTAAAAAAAAAAGCCGTAAAAAAGAGGCAGATGCCGATGTGTTGTATATGGAAGTCAAGTGTGCCACATAATCATAAAAATAAGTACAAATTTAAAAAGAGATATATATATTTATGTATAAATTAAAACTTTCCACATATAATGAAAATTTCTAAATAACATAAAAATACGAAGGAACATCTGTTGGTCAGGCTGAAAAGTTTGGGAACCACTGCTCTAAGTGATAAGTGAATATTATTTTTTAAATGTATTTTATGTGCAGATTTTTAGGGCTTTTATGTTTTCTGTAAAGATTGGTATGCTGAAAATCCTTTAATGTTTTGCATAAAGCATGAGGCTTTGTTAGTAATTGATTGGAAGAATAACAAATGACTGATTTAGATAGTGTTGATCAGGCAGAGCTTTGTTGCCAGCGTTCCATTGCATAATGGCTTCAAACACGTATATAAAAGTGTTCGTTTTTATGTAAACCATTGGATGAAGTTACACAAACTGACTGAGCTCTAATTAAGGCTCTTGCAATAGTGTGTGTCTGTGTACATGCGTGTGTGTGTGTGTGTGTGTGTGTGTGTGCGTGCGTGCGTGCGTGTGCGTGCGTGTGCGTGTGTGTATGTGTTTGGGGGAGGGTACATTGGAACTTTGTCCCCCCTAGTTTGAAAATCCTATCTGCACCCCTGAATGTGGGTTTCCTGTGGAAACAGATCCAGGGATCATGGCAGAGGGGAATGGTGAGTGATCCATATCATGTTTGCATTTAAACCCTAGCCTGTTCTGCAGATTTGCTATAACAGCTTTAATTTTCCAGATGGTGTCACCAGTTATTTTAATGCCTTTATGTGAACTGTGATCAGACGTGGAGGCTAGCTGGTTTGGTTTCAGGCTGAAAAAAGCAGGGCATCTTTATCTGGGACACTTTGACAGAAGGACAAACATTTTCCATGATCAACTCAAAAGGATGCTAGGTTGTTTACACAGCTCCAATTAGTACAATCGAGAAGTGACAGAGTGTTTCTGTGATGGTGCATCATTTTCATATTTCAGCTGGCCATCCAGAACCCAGCTTTTGGGATTTTACTCAATGGTAAAATTAAGCTGAATAAAACAAACCCCAGCCTGTGATATCCAATTACAAGAATCACATGCACATGTGCACGCACGCACGCACACACGCACGCAGGCATGCACACACGCGCATGCACGCATGCACGCACACACGCACGCACGCACATGCACACACACACACCAGAAGTAACCTGGGATTCTGCTGCATGGCTTTGCTCCATTACCGAGACACCAGCAAACTCAGATGTGCATGCATCGTGTGTGTGCAAACTAGCTTGGCAGGTTTTCTGCAGCGAGCCTGAAGTCATGGAAAATATGCAGCTAGTTTACCCAACTTCTTTAAACAATGAGACTTATGAAAATGTGTGTGTGTGTGTGTGTGTGTGTGTGTGTGTGTGTGTGTGTGTGTGTGTGTGTGTGTGAGGGGGAGAGAGAGAGAGAGAGAGCAAGAGTGAGCAAGAAGGTGTTGGTGATGGTGAAAAAGTGAGTCAGAGGAAAACGGAGAGAGAAGCAGAAAACATCTTTTTATTGGCTCAGTCTGCCCTTCCTTGGCTAGAACATTGTATTTCCGTTTGTGTGTTTTTGTGTGTACGTGTGTTAATGAGCAAAAGGCAGAGGAAAAGAGCATCGGTCACATTTTAACATTACCACACACGCAGAAAGCTTCTACAAAGACCAACATCTCCATGATTCAACACAAAAAAGGTCATTTTCTCCATGTTATCTGAGCGATTCTGATATCGGATTACATCCGTTACAGCCTAAACAGAGTGGTAACCTGACAATCAATGATTATACAAAGTTCTGACAAAGTTTGAAGAAAATGGCTTCAAATTAAAACTGTTATAACAAATCTACACGACAAGCTTGGTTCTGAACACAAACACAGTCATGGAGCACTCACCCCTCCCCTCTGCCATCTTCCCTGGATCTGCGCCCGCTGAAACTGGAAACACACATTGGACGTAGTGGCATGGACGTAGTTTTGAATATAGAAGTGGGGGGGTGTTACACAACCGGCATGAGAACCGGGCGGTTGGGAGTCCTTTCAGTAAGTTCTAATGGGAAACAGGCTTCAACACAAGCGGTTGTTCTCTGCTTGGTCCTAGTGCTCAACCAGTGTCTATTTAATATAGCATAATTTTGTATTTGGACAATACAAAATGCAGGGGACAAAAAGTGTGTGTGTGTGTGTGTGTGTGTGTGTGTGTGTGTGTGTAGGGGGGGACAACATGTCTACCCTGTCCCCCCCAAAACTACGTCCATGGTCAGCGGATGTGAGAGAACGCACTAAACACCAGTCACTGTTTTCTAGGTCCAAATATCTTTTGTTGTCCGTGACTTCAAATGCTATTTTCTTTTTGGGACTCTGGTAGTTTGTTCTAAGGTAGAAGAGGTAGCAGCTGGCTGTTTCTTCTTCATTATTGAACCAATAACCTCTTACACCAGTGGTGTTCTGTTGGTAAATATGCAAGTGTGTAATTAAAGCAGGACCCAGGGCACAAGCAACTTCACAGTTGCCAGTCCGTTTAGTTGGACTTGAGCTTACATACCTGGTGCTAAAGTCTGGTTCCAGCACGTTTCCTGCATGTTTTAGATCATGTACACAGCTGATTTGTTTAATTTAGTGATGAATCACTTCTGTTGACACTGATGAAGGCTGGAAGACGTTTCAGCTGTTAGATTACGATGTTAAAAAGACAAACACACAGCGGGAGACAGGTTGGTTTCTGTTCTACAAATGCACACTAGGGGGTGCTACAAACAAGCCAAAACTGCCTGATCTCTTTGAGGCATGAAAAAATATTGTAAACAAATATGTTTTCCAAATTTGCCATTGCAGATTTAATTCATCTATCCTGAATGGAAAAAGCAGATGTCCACATATTCCAAAAAGCATTACGACTATTATGCGTTTATAGGAAGAATTAAGAGCTTTCTAGAACATAAACAATGCAAAAATCAAGCTTAGCATTTTGTTGCTTCTGTTAGAATACGTAAGAGAAAATATAGGCCAAGAAAATGCTTCAGGGGAAATATGTATTTGATTTTACTTGTAACTAAAACTGATTCATTGATATAAACTAAAACCTTTTATGTCACAAGCGTGTTTTATTTGTAATATGTATAGTAAAACAATTTGAACTATTTTTTACAAGAAAATACAAATGACTATATAAATTATGGACAAACCCTTTAAGCTGGTACCTGTAGGTTTCTGACAAGTTGTACTGAAGCCATTGGGCTGAGTCACGCGCCTCATCGCTCCCAGAAAATACAAAAATGTAGCAGAGTGTGGAGCTCAGCTGTGTGGGTGGGACTACTTTATTGAAACCCATCAATATCTGAGCTAATGTAGCTATGAGCTAACTTAGCTAACCCGAGCTAATGGATGTTGGCAGGGGCTTATAGCCAGAAAACTGTGGATGAGGGACTCTGCTATAGGGCTGGGCGATATGGCAAAAATAGAATATCACGATTTTTCCAATATTTTATCACGATTACGATTTTATCACGATTTTTTCATCCATGAATAGCATAACTTCAATTGCGTATTAAAGAAGAGAAACACTGAATAAATAAAAATTTATTCATATTAGGGATAATCGTGCTAACACACTTATATTTTAAACTCACACCAGAGATGATAAAAGCCCTGAGAGAAACAATTACAAAAATCTGTTTATCTCGTTTTTCAAGTAAATTAACATGAATTAAAATCGTTTATATTTAAAGTGCAAACATGTCAATTGCAAACGTATTGTGCAAACATTAACTTGTTCAAAATACT
Organism: Nothobranchius furzeri; assembly: GCF_043380555.1. NCBI lineage: Eukaryota > Metazoa > Chordata > Actinopteri > Cyprinodontiformes > Nothobranchiidae > Nothobranchius > Nothobranchius furzeri. The sequence continues at coordinate 27,716,045 of NC_091752.1, read as the reverse complement.
ATGTAGCTCCCAGTTGCTCATGTAGATACGGCTCTGATGTGCAGCTGGACCAGAGATCGCTTGTGGTAGCAAAAAACTGCGCATTCTGAATATTTTCTGCAACAAGTCTCTAAATAAAGTAAATGTTCCAGTGCAGATTGGAGACAACCCATAGAAGCACTGATTTGATCTCATTTCAGAGAAAAATAGAACAGGTTAGATGCACCTGATAAATAAAATTACTAACAAACTCAGGAATCTTTCTTTGCTTCCCTGTTCTGGTGCTGAGAATATCACTAATGCGGATGAAAGGAGATAGATGAATTATTTGGAGATTTATTATTTGGAGTCTACATTTACTGCAGCTGGCAGAGGCAGAGATTGTTTCTATTGATACACGAATTTACAGAATCATTTTAAATTGTAATAGGGGAAGACTGCAGGAGGGAGCGGTAAATTACAGGGGGTCCCCAACAAAAACAAGAAACTACGAGTCTGATGAATCCCGCTGGTTTTCCATCAGGCAGTCACGGGGCAGCTCCAACGACCCAGTGACCGAGCTCAGTCCGGTACCGACACCGGCTCGGCAGAGGGTGGACGAGTCGAGGCGACGTCGTGCTCTGCTTAAGAAGCGGTGTTATTTTCCTGCTTCAGAAGAAGCGTTCAACGTGTTTTTACGCTTTCTCCGAGACATGTCACGTCACTAAGTTGTTAGCGCCGCGCGCTAAGGAAACCCTGCGTTCCTCTTCGGAACGATAACGTCGTTGCTCTCAGCCGCGGCGAAGCCATGTTTGTTCACACACAAATGAAAACAAGCGTGGCACTAATATATTACTATGACTCACTCTGATTGGTTAAGGGTCAAACAAAGGCGTGTCATTCGCCTGGGGTAAGTTCACTTTTCATTCAGAGGCAGAAATTCAACAGCAGAGCTGTGAATCGTGATAAAAAGGTCTCTCAAAAATGACAGACCGTCAGATGTGTAGATCGTAAAACGGTCTAAAATCGTCATATCGCCCAGCCCTACTCTGCTACCCTCCGCTTCCCAGGCTGTAAGACTTAATGTGAGGCTGGGGCTGAGGTCTTCCCGGAGCAAGCAGGAGGCGCTGCTAAAAAAATAACATTTGATCCTACTACTTCTGAAAAGTGAGAAGGATTTACCAACATCTCAACACATGAATTTCTGGTACTAAAGCATCGGAGGTTTTAAAGTTTGTATTTTTACGCCAACATTATCTGTCAGTAAGAGACTAAGCAAACATCGTTGCTGGTTAATATGGTGATCATCAGGATCTATCAACCATCACATGATTTTTTTATTTCATGAGTTAAATTGTCATGTTCTGTGTTCCTCTGTCCCCAGCCTCCTCATGTTCTCCTCCAAGTTCTCCTCTTCCATTATTATCCCCAGCTCCCTCTAGGCTTCCCTCTGGTTTCCCCTAGTCACTGCCTGGTAATCCCCACTTGATTTTGTATTAGTCCTTCTCATCCCTCTAGTTGTTTATTTTTTGCCCTTAGTCTTTAGGTTTAGTTATTCCGTGTTTTATAGATTAATAATTATCTTCCCTCCTGCTTACGTCTTTCCCCATTTAGTTTATTGAATGCACATGCCTTCCCTCCAGAGATCACTCACACCTGTAACCTGTTCCCCTGATCACCTCCCTCTGTGTTTAAAAGCCCTGTCTTGTCCCTCAGTGTTTGTCGGTCCATTGTTGTTTGTCAGCGTTGTTTTGTCTCTTGAAATTTCTCCAGGTTTGTGCTCATAAGTGAGCTTATGTTTTGTTTCTTGGGCATTCTGTGTTTCTTGAGATTAAGCTTGGTTTTGCGCCTTTGGATTTGTGTTCACCCTCCTTTAATAAAAGGAATTTTCTTAAAACCACTCCTGCCTCGAGTCATTCCGGGCTTCTGCGTTTTGGGTCCTACCTCCTCCTGCTCAGCGTGACATAAACATGGACGTAATTTTTTTTTTGGGGGGGGGGGGGGGGGGATGTGGTCCCCTCCCCTCTTTCCAAGTCAAGTTTTGACCCCTGCACTTTTTACCATCCCAAAACAGTTTTACACTATGTTAAATTGACACTGGTTGATCTCTAGGACCAAGCGGAAAACAACCATTTGTGTTGGAAGCCTGTTCCCCATTAGAGCATACTGTAAAGATACCCCCCACCCCCACCCCACTTCTAAAGCGAAAATGACGTCCATAGACATAAATATACTTTTCACAATTTGGACTTGCTAAATTTTGAAGGAAAAAAGCTATTTTTGTTCCTTCAAACAGACGTGACAATACATTTTCATATCAAGATGCATTTAGCATGCATTAAACTGCGCTGTCTCTGCAAAAAGTGCTTCAGGTTTCCAAGAAAAAACAAAAAAACAGCAAAAAAAAAAACAAAAACAAAAAACAAATCCGCTCTCTGGTTCCTCATCTCCTCCAATCTGAAGGACCCATATGGGACCGTCCGACCCAGCTGTCTGTCTGCATGAACAGCCTTCACTGACAGCAGCTGCCAATCATCCTGCTAGGCCATTGGCCAATTAGGACAAGGTTGCCATAGTTACCGGCACACACTCACTTTCACTTCACACCTCCGATGGTGTCCGCCTACACATGGCATGGAGAACGATATAGAAGGAAGATGAAAGGAGAGGGTGAGAAAAGAGGGGGAAGAAAAAAATGAAAGCTCTTTAAACAAACCTGCATAAAAAATATCTGATGGTTCAACTGTGTAAGAGAAGTGAAGGCAGGATGGTGTGATCAGTGTGTTGATAAAATGTGTGCTAACAGGGAAGGGCGTGTGTCTGAGTGTCATTACTCAGGGGAGTTTTCACCAACAGACCATCACTATTGGCTCCAGTATGAAGGAGTTTGTGAAGGTTTTGCTTCCATCTATTTTGTGCATGTAAAAAATTAAATAAAACTGAATGCAATACATTAATCAACTATCTAAATAAAATTTTTTTTATAAAAATTCCCTGGTTCATATGGACGAGTGCCTCCTCCTCTGACACTTTAGCTTTAACACAATTTAAAATGAGATTTTCTGCAACGGGGCATGTCATGACAGATCTGTTGACAGCATGGATGATTTAATAATGGCTGCATTCCATTTAAAGGAAATTAAGCTTGTTGGCATTTTTAATATATAACCAGCATGTGTGCACCAGCAGAAGTAGAATCCAGCTCTCATTAACTGCCACCATCTTGAGAAGTCATTTTGACTGCTGCATTAAAAAGAATGTCAATAAATTTTATGTTTATAATTTTGATTTTAATTTAATTAGTTAAATAATGTTTTAAAACCAAAAAGAACACCCAAATAGACAATTTCAGAATCCTCCATGTTTCAGTCTTACTGATGGTCAGATATATTTTACGCCTCCATGACATTTTCATATTTTTGTTATAAGACACAAACAACACAATTATGAAGAAGAGAAAGACAACACTAAACATACTCTGACTGTAAAACTTTGGTGTTTTATTTTTATCGTTCCCACAGAAACCAGTGAGAAATTATCTTGCAGTCAAAATAGTCGCCTCTGACCAAAACGGGTAGAAGTGATCATATTTTGGCTGCACAATACACATGGAATCCATCTCTAGGGGAAATCTACACTGATTTAGGAAAAGTCAGGGTCTAGCAAGGCTGCATGATTTTATTTGATACACATTTAAATTGCAAAACAGTCAGAATGACTGCCATGGCAGTTCTGGTGTTTAACCACTGACCTCTCATTTTCGAGTCAAAATGATTTACAATATGATAAATGCATTTCACTATTAGGTAGATGATTGATTGTTCTTTTTTTAAACAAAACATTTAATTCAAGATTTCTTTCCAGAGTTTTACAGACTCCTGGAGCCGTAAAAACTAGCAGATTCTCACATTCCTGTTCTTCCTAAAGCAATAGTTCCCAAATGTTTACCTTTGAGGACCCCCTTGCTCATATCCATGACAAGCCAGTGACCCAACCCCAACTCCTACACGCACACACACCTTTAATGTGATCATTTACAAACTTTATACAGACATACAGGTTACAAATTGTATATGGAGTTCTAATTATACTGTAGGGTGTGCTATTGGGATTTTATAATCTTGTTAAACTTACAACCTCAGCAAAGACAAGAATGTGGGGCCGCCCTTGGGCATCCCGACCCCAAATTAAGGTCTGAAGATAGAAAAAACTCTAGATTTGTTGAAATAAGCAGTACTGCATCTTCTGACACAAATGTGCTCTTTCTACAACACACACACGCACGCACGCACACACACACACGCGCACACACGCGCACACGCACACGCACACGCACGCACACACACACACACACACACACACACACACGCACACACACACACTTGCAGGAACAATCAATAAAATGCTTCTTAAAACCCTCAGCTTCTCAAAGCAAGACGGTGAGATAGAGACCTCGTCTGACAGTCATTCCTTCTCCTATTTTATCTGATCTCTGATCGGAATGGAGGAGAGGATGTTACCTAGGGTAATAAGAAGAGAAGATGGGAGGATAAGCTGTGGAGAGGTGGGAGAAAGAACTGAAATGTGAGGAAAAAAATCTGCAGTTTTGAAAAGTGATGGGAAGAAAATGTAGGAGGAAATTTCAATATTGACCCTACGACCGCACATAGCATGTTTCTGCCACTTGCGGGCACTATTAAAAAACACATGAATCTACAGTAGATTTGTTTCCAATTAGTGGTTGTTTACTTTTCACATCATTTCTAAAATTTTGAAACTATCAGTTGTCTTTCTTGGTTTGAGCAACATTTGATTCCTTCTGCATTCAACTCCTCTGTTGAATCATGTTCAAAAGTTCTTACGTTTTGCATGGAAATGTTTCCATAATCCATCATAGTGCAGTCTGCGTGAATGCCATGGAATGAAGGCTGTCTCTTAATGCTTAAAGCTTCTTTCCGGAGTATTTCTCTCATCCGATGGCACCATCTAGTGGCTGACAAGCATATCACACAAAAACGCTGTTCCTCCGTTTTTTTAAGATGGCGACTCCACATTTCTGTTTATGTAAATGTGCTTCTGTAGCCAGCAAACTGAGCTAAAACACGTTGTTTTACGAGTATTATTTTCATGTCATCCTGTGTTCTCATATATTTATATTGTAGAGTTACTTGTCCGTGAAAAGTTCATCAACTCTGCATCAGCTGACGTATTCCTTAGAAAATGTAACTCCACCCCTAGTCAAGATTTGAAAAATGCTATGAAAGTGGGCGTTACCAGGAGGCACAGAGTGGCATGGCCAAGTGTGGGGAATTTCCATCCTGGGAGGGAGGGGGAGTGGGAGGAGACTGTACCGATGATGTGAAATTGTACCTGCCCCAGTTAATCACAAGTTTAAAATGCAGTAGCCGCAGTTCTGCCACAGGGGGCAGCACTAAGACGTTTTAGACCTAGATTCTAGATTTAATCAAGTTGACACAAACATGTCAAAAAATGTTCAGAAACAGAATTATTGCACTTGTAAAAACCCAATTATACAGTTTATAAGCAAAAAGAAAGTTATTTTGGGGTTTAGTTACTCTTTAAATTTGAAGCAAGTAAGCGGTAGTCTAACGCTGCTGGTTGGTTCTGGTGGGCGCTCCTATTGCACTGAGCTCTGCGGGGCAGGGGGCGTGCTTAGAAAAAAAGAAGACGCATCACTTACATTTTATCACAGTACATGATGAGACAATTGCTTTTACGGATTTCTGACAAAACACACATAATTTCTGAAAGGGGAAAACTTCAAAAAGCAGCCTTAACTTCTTGTAGTAAAGTTCAGATCAGAAAATCTGAGGTTAAATCTTCAAATTTAGAACCAATGAAAATGCAGAAAACAGGCAGAAAGAGGAAAACGGTGGGATCAGTGAACTGATTAGAGGCAAACTTAGACAAGAGGAAAAAGGAGTGATGAAATTATGAACATAAAGGAGAAGCAGATGGACAAGATTGAACTATGAGTAATGACAGAAAATCACAAATGAAATAAAAATGAGGTATTAGATGTAGGATAGCATTAGAGGACAGGAGGAAAGACAAAGCAGAAGAAGGGAGCAAGAGATCACAGGCAGAAACATACAGGAAGGTCTGAAGGACAAAGGAGAGAGAAATAAGTAATGACAGAGGACAAACGGAGAGAAAGAGACCGAACAGTAAACTAAGCAGACAGGCCAGGGACAAAAAGAGATGGGGAGAGAGAGAGGGAAGAGTTACCAGGCAACAAAACTAAGATCTGTGTAAAGATAGAAAGCTTAAGAACAGAGACGACTCGCATGTAACCCAAAGCAAAAAGGACGTGCAAAAATATCAACGTGGGGATATACTTTTTCAAGTTTAGCTTTAAAATAACTGATCTCGTCTTCAAACCCTATTGGGTCGAAGTATAAACAGTGTATTGACGTAGCCAACAAGTGCGGAGTAACCTTCCACTTAATTAATACCATTAGGTTTAAAGAAATGCATGCAGCGCAGTTCATACAGAGATAATACTTGAGCTGATCACACAGAAGATCACATCGGCTCCCACAAATGCAGAAGTTTGTGTAAATAAAAAAATATAATCAGTTGATCATGCATTGCACCAAGCTAAGATCTTGCAGAGCTTTAGTCCGTGAGGCAGACACCTTGTCTACTTTTAAGAATAGGCTTAAAACATTTTTATTTGATAGGGCCTATGGTTAAAATCTGATGCTAGCCTAAATCTGGACAAGTGGGGGAGTAGAGGGAGGTGGAGTGTACAGTCGGTAAAGACGGCTCTCCCTTGCCCTGCCTCCAACATGCCTCCATCTAAAAGGCTAGGTTATCCAGAGTTATCTCTGTAGTTATGCTGCTATAGGCTTAGGCCTTGTCCACACGTAGCCGGGGATCTGCCAAAACGTAGATATTTTTCTACGTTTTGGCCTGTCATCCACACGAAAACGGAGTTTTTTCACACAAAAACGGATCTTCTTAAAAACTCCGGCCAAAGTGAAGATCTGCGTTTTCTCCGTTTTGGGTGTCTGCGTGTGGACAGACAAAACCGGAGTTTTAAGGTCTGCAACGTCACTTTCCGCGACAAAAAAATGCTGACATCACGTGTGCGACCTGTGTTTACACTAGCCGACAGCATGGATGCCCTCAGAGCTGCGCTCGCTTTATCAGTTGTCCAAGCACTTTCTGCTTGTTTGTTTTTGCAAGCAGAATTACTGCTCCTTGCGGAAGACCACAGACGAAGGACGAGGTTAAGAACGAGGGAAGTACTGCCGCCTACAGGTCTGGCATGTTCTTAACAACGTATTTATTTGGGCACATGTGGACAGAATTTTTTTTTTAAACAAGGTGGTGTAGATGCAAGTTTTTGGAGGGGCGGATATTCGTTTTTAAAAAACCCCGGCTACGTGTGGACTAGGCCTTAGACTGCTGGAAGATACACTGACCACTTTTCACACTCTACAAGTTTCTTCTACAATCTGCTCTTTAACTATTTTCTGCAATTTCAGCTGTTAACTTTATTTTTCTCTAAGTGTTTTTCTCCCCAGAAGAAGCTACAATGATGTTCTGCTGAGCTGTGGTGGCATCATGGAGGGCCATTGTCTAGCACACTGCTGCTAACTACTTAAACATTCTCTCTCTCCTGATAAGTTTTTGCTTTCCTTGACGTTGGATGTGCTACTGCTAGTTTATCCATTTAACTATAGATTCACTAGGATAAATACAATAAAGTTTATCTCTCGCCAAATAGAATATTTACTAAGAAATCACCATGTAACCATAGAAACACTACTTGGTGTGTGTGTGTGTGTGTGTGTGTGTGTGTGTGTGTGTGTGTGTGTGTGTGTGTGTGTGTGTGTGTGTGTGTGTGTGTGTGCGTGCGTGTGTGTGTGTGTGTGTGTGTGTGTGTGTGTGTGTTCTGTCTTCTCGATCACCAGTGAATCGTGGAGGATGGCTGCTTATACTGAGCCAGGATCCTCTGGAGGTTTCTTCCTGTTAAAACGGAGTTTTCCTCTCCACTGTCGCTAAATGCTTGCTTAGTATGAGGATTGCTGTAAAGTCACTCAGTGACTTGATGCAATTTGCTGGGTTCCTTATATAGGAAACATTTTTTCTGATTGGCTTAATGAACTGACCTGAATTGGAATGTTTATTATGTGAAGTGCCCTGAGATGACTCTTGTCATGACTTGGCACTATATAAATAAAATTGAATTGAATTGAATTGCTCTGTTGTACCCTCCGAGGGAGGTCAACACATCGTAGTAAATGCTAAAGATGTTTCAGATGATCTTTCTGCTCTCAAACTAATTAGATTTTTTGGAAAATACAAGATCACCTATTAAGACCTCTGGCTGACAGGAGGTTAATCAAAAGCCTGTTTCATTTTTCAGTCAGACTGATTTAGAATCGTCACACACTAATCATTTAGCAAATTTAACATGGTAGGATTCAGACACACACACGCACGTGCGCGCGCACACACACACACACACACACACACACACACACACACAGACACGTGCCAGCTATTTAAAAAGAAAATACATTGTGAATTTGAAATAGTTCTAAGTGCTCTGCCTTCCAAAAGGTAGCTTTTAATCTAATTTAAAACACACACACACACACACACACACACACCCACACACACACACACACACACACACACACACACACACACACACACACACACACACACACACACTCACTAACTAGACAGTTAAGTTAGTTTGCAGTTGATTGCTTCTCCTTCAATCGCTCTGATTGGTCACTGAATGAAACGCTCATTAGCACAGCTTCATTGTCAAATGTCTCAATTTGAGCCCACCCACCCACCCACACACACACACACACACACACACACACACACACACACACACACACACACACACACACACACACACACACACACACACTCAATTTTCCTAACTGTACCATATCTTCAAATGTGTCCTTTAAATTCCATAGCAACACGCAGGACTTCAAAGACTAGTCTGGGTATAAAATATTCATCTGCAGAGTGGCTGATGTCTAAAGAGGACAAAGGAAGCAGAAATGGGGGACCTACCGTCAAATATTAGCAAAATGTAATCTTAGCTGGAATTACCCTCATCTTGTCGTGATTAGCAGGAAACGTCAGAAAGCAGACATCTTCATCTCCACCCCACCTGGCTGACAGGTGCTTGTGGAGCTTATCAGAAGAGTCTTTCTTGGGTAGTTTTACCCTGAAGTGTAAGTTTGTCCCTACCAAATGTAAAATTATGGACTAATACTTGTAGGCCAAGAGGAATAACTTCTTGGTTTCTCTTCTCATGTTATATGGCAGAACTCTCAGCAAAATCTAGAAGAAAACCTTCAATTTGTGATTTTTTTTATGGAGTCTTAAAAATCATAAATAAATCACATGGTCAATTATGCATATCAAAATGAGAGTTGACAGCATAAAGAATTTAGAATTAAAATCTAAAGTACTTCCAATGTGTAATACAAAGTAAACTACTCAGGAGGAAGATGAATCTAGACCAACCATAGCAGTAGCAAAAGATTATGCTCAGCAAGCTGGTCATTTTTTATGGCAGAGCTGCAATGGAGCAAAAAGAAAACAGAGATGGCTGCAGCTCAGGAACAACGCTTGTTTGAAGCAGCTTTGGACGATCTGGAGTTGGGCTTTTCTTTGAGACATGAGCAGATAGAAGTGATAAGCCTTTTATTTAGAAAAATAACGTATTTGCTGCTTTGCTGATGAGATGATGTAAAATATGTCTCATTGTTTGTTGCTATGATTGGTCCAATGGCATACAGAGACTGAGAGACAAATGTAGATTTCTCATGACTGAGCTCTGTCTATAGGTTGTGGCCAGTCTATACATTTACTGGTATATAGTTACTTGCCAGGACAGAAAAATGCCACTTCATACCCAAAATGAAGTGAGTTTGGTGGTCCTCAGTAAGCAGCTCCAGGCTGCTCTCAGTATTAATGATCTGCCTAAACACATTTGTTATAGCTGCTTGCAACACAGATCAATAAAGCTAAAAAGAAAACTGCTGTTCATTTTAAAAAAATAAAATACACATGTGTCAGTAAGAAACCAATTTTTAAACTGGCGCTGAAATGGGACTCTTTTCCTCACAAGTAAAATGTCGTAATGAAGTTGTGTGTGTCAGTTAGGGGAGTGAATTCATAAGATTCATTATGGATCAGACAGAAGCCTTTACACTGCAGACAGAATTCAATGTTCACACATGAGCACATTAATTACATCAACTGAGACTCACTGTGTGTCTGATTAAATAAGTGGGATCTGATAGAGAGGCATGAATGACTGGGCGCATGTAAAACAAGGATTTCCTTAGAGCATTAAATTAAAATGCATGTATGTTTATGTAACAATCAGCATGCTAATAGCATTTTATAGGACTAAAATAAATAAGACAGCTTTACTAAATAAAAATGTTAATTCGAATGTGGGAGGAATACCGGGAGGGAACCCACGCATGCGCAGGGAGAACATGCAGACTCTTGCAGAGAGATCCCAGGCCGGAATGTGAACCCAGGACCTCCTTGCTGCAATGCAACAGCGTCTGTCGAGTTGATTTGGTTTCTCTGAATTTTCCTTAGGTGTGAGTGCATGGTTGTTTGTCCCGTGTGTCTTTGTTTCGCCCTGCGATGGGCAGGTAATCTGTCCAGGGTGTACCCCGCCTGTTTGCTCAACAACAGCTGGAGATTGAAGCGAGCGCAACCCTGCAAGGAAAAGCTTGTTTAGAAAATGGATGGAAAGATGGATATATGGGTGGATGGATGGACAAATGTTAATTATAACTGTTTATCTCAAATATCAAAAATTGTGATGCACCGATATGAAATTTTGGGCCGATATTGATATCCGATATTAAGGCCACTGTTATGGCCGATAACCGATATTTGCCAATACCGCTATACTGACATTAATGCTTCTACAATCAGCAGATTTTGAATAGAATGATAATTATTAAAGCTGAATTTACGTTATGTACACACACCACACACATTCACGCTTCTGAGATGATTACAAGCACTGTCACATGACTAAACAAAAATACATATTCCCTCACCTTCTGTAACAGGTAAACAAATGGAGACAAGATGGAAAAAATACCGGTTGTTAATATCGGCCCAGTTTTATTTATCGGACCGATACCGATGTTTAAAAAATGACTAGCATCGTACGATACAGATATTGATGCCAATATATTGTCCATCCCTAATCAAAAATAATATAAAAAAATTAAAGGTTTTGAAATGAATGGTGACTTTTTATACAAAGACCTTTAGCACCAATAGTTTTAGACTTATTAACGCATTCAGGTCGCTTAGAACAAATGTTAGTGCTTTATAATTTAGCAGAAAACCTTTTTAACCATTGAAGAACCAAAACCTCAATCATCTTATTTTTCCTAGTCATAATTATTTTCTGTCTGAGCTGAATTTTAGTTCTTTAGCCAGAACCCCTCCAACCAGAAATTTCCAAAATCCTTCATTACAACTTGTGCAAAGAAACACTTAGACATAATTTAGCAGTTAAAGAACTTTCAAAAAGTCATTCAGTAGGCATTACGGTGTGGCTTTTTTTAAGGTGCAATATGAAAGAATGAAGTAAGAATTGAACACGAACACCATAACGACATCTAGTGTGTGGAGGTTGTAGGTGCAACAATAGAAAAAAAAAGTTTCCAGCTGTCGGGATACCAGGTTTGCTGCCGATAAGTTAATGGCAGAGTCAGCCAGTCCCATGTCCAGTGATGGATCGTACAGGGTAGGGACGAATTTCTACTAATACCTTTATTTTACAGCAGTATTTAACATTACAATGTCTTCTGGGCTCAGAAGCAACTGTTTGACTTGCTGAGTCAGCCATTTTCCACAATGTCAGCCTCGCTGGGCTGAGCGGATAGTTTACTGTATTTGGCAACCCACAATGATGCCCTCTGTTGGCTGGCAGATGTAAACATAAATCCAGTGTCATGCCCATCAAAATAAATATTTGATAATTTTTTTATTAAGAAAATTTTTTAAGGAAATATGGTACATTCATTCTGAACACCTCTAAACCCCCGGTGGAGGAATTATTATTTTTTAAATATAGCTTTTTATTAAATTGTTCCTTATTCAACCTTTAAGTAAGACTGACATCCTGTGGTCAAATTTGGTAACTGCATTCCACTTTTTTAAGCATAAGTTACTTTCTCACTGCTTTTCTGTGAGTTTCATGGATGTCACCAGTTACAAAATGGCTCCTGAATGTAGATGGAGAGCAAAGCCAAGGCATACATAGTAAGTTGATACGTAGATAAAAACATTGTCATATCTGTTGTTAGCACTCTTGGATGTTTTACGCTAGTGAGCACTTACAGTGATTACGGTAGTATGCCCCCAGCATTAGCGGAAGTGTGGTTGTTTGCCATCTTGCGGTTAGCTTGCTGTTTTAGTTCTGAACAACTCATTAAAGGAGGTAAAACGACTGACTTATTCACTTCACACACATTTCATTGTAGTATCGAGTTGTTGGTCATTGAAAAAGTAGCTCGAGACATTTTTAGAGTAGAGTTTTTGCTTCTAATTCATCATAGTCATTGTTATCTCACAGTTAGCCTGTAGCCTGCGTTACATATTATTAGAGTAAAAGGAGTATGCAAAACTATTTCAGGGGCAATCCTGTTTACTGGCTTTGGTTCTAATCTAATTTGGTTCTAAATCTGGAGCTTTTTGCCCGTTGGTGTCAAATTACAAATACCAGCGGTGCAGTGTTAGCTCGACGCAGACTCAGCAACTTCAGAGATTGCAAACAGTAACTATGTATCTCTTTATTTACGTTTTTTGAAAGGAGAAAAGCCGACAACCCCTCAGCTGGCTGAGAAGGAAATCTGTTTCAATGCAACCTTTCCTCCAACATTATTGAGGCTGTTTAGCAATTATTTTGCTGTAGAATACATACATATTGCTCCTTTAACCATGAGTATTTAACTTGCAGGTGCAGCCTGCAAAATCATATTTTTATTTAAAATGATCATATCCACTCATGAACCGCATTCAAACCTTAGGCATGCAAGCACACAAAAGTAACAGGATTTGTGTTTTCTCAAACTGTTTGCTTACATAAACTAATTTCATGCTACAGCCTGTCAACTGTTCTCATAGGAACATAAAATGTTAGCAAAACTGCAAAGCAGGCACAGAGCCCGTCTTAAATAGCTGGTCGACAGACCCATACTCAAATCATGACCTCACATAACAGAGCCTTGGTTGTTTGTAGGAGAATTCAGCAACAAACTTAAACCTAAATCTGTGTCAACCTAATTTGTTAGTTCCACTGACCACCAAAAGTGTTTGGAGCCAAGCAATGTGTACTTAGGATTCTCCAGAGAATCAAGAAAATTATGGACAACCCTGAGCATTCTCTTCACAAGATTGTCCGACAACGGAAGAGTGTCTTCAGTCGCTTCTTCAGTTTCGCTGCAGCACTGACCGTTACTGCAGATCCTTTCTGCCAACAGCCGTTGTAATATACAATAAGTCTGATGACTTGATTATTATTATTATTCTGAGCTACTACAGCAATCAATTTCCCTCTGGGATTAATAAAGTATTTTTTAATTTAATTGAAGTTAATTGAATTATCAGCCAAACTGACAATATTAAACCAGGCGTGACCTCAGCAAGAGGGGATCTTTAGCTTGTTCTGCAACAAGGCCTTTGAGAACTAATTGGGCATTAGTGTTTTTAAACACAGCCAAATAGGGGTTTGCAATGGTAGCTTTAACTTGGACAGAGTAGTTAAACCATCCTCATTAGGCTTAGTTAAGATTTGGTTCCTCAGCAGAAACAAAGAACACTGAATAGAAAGAGAACAAATGGTTATTTATTGGCCTGAATTTGCAACGCCTCACAACGGAGCTTGTTAGTGACTTAAAGACAAACAAAATTCCCCAGCAGGCCTCACCACTGTCGAGTTGTCACCATTGAATCTCCTTTTTTGTGATTTTTATCTTGTATTTTGCCACCATTTTGGCAAAAACAAGAGATTTTCTTTCTATATACAAGCAATACAACACAAGAGAAGAGTCTCTGCTCTACATTTTCAGACAAAATGATGCGCTTCCCAGAAAGGCGTTGAGACGATGAGAAAAACCGAGGGCATAATCACCATCACTGTGGGAATTATAACATGCACTCGCACACACACACAACCCCCACATGTCTACACCTGTCAGAGTTCAATGTAAGTGAATACCCTGCAGGATACGCGTCTCCATGCATTTCCGGTTGATATGTGATGTGCATGCACGTGGATATATCGTAGCTGCTGTGACACCGTTAGGTTTCTGCACAAATGCTGCTTTGATACTGAAAGCACGGAAGACAACGACAGAATATGAGAGCAGTGTTCAGCAGAGATTCAGAAATACAAGAGAGATGAGAAGCAAGCAGAGATGCTTTTAGAGTGTAGACTCAGCAAAAAGCTACAAGAGTTGGTGGATTCAAGGAACTTAAACGCTGCAGAAACTAGTAAAATAAGAAGAGAGGGACAGATGATAGAGACTTAGTTTGCTTTAGAATGAACAGTCGTTACCATTTTCTCATAGGGTCATGTCAAACACGGGGGAATTTGTGTTTTTCAATTAAATATATCCTTAATGAGTATATATATATATATATATATATATATATATATACACACTTTTTTTTTTAACAAATAAACAGAGGTTTTCTGCCAGCTCGCTGTCTTTTCTGCCTTCTGTGCCTCTATAGATGTTTCTAGGCCATTTTGAGAGTGCTGAAACACCCCTAACAGCAACCGGATTAAGAATGTATTTAAGATCTGTTGCCCAGCTAGAGGTGCTGTTTTACGAATCAGAGGCACTGCTTCAAGCCACAACCACAGAAATAGGGAGAGGGGTTAAAAGGTGTATTTTTTATGCCTCTAGATTGTGCCATCTGAGAAAATAACTCATGATTTGTGCTTTGAAGCAACAACAAATAGTTTTTTTTACTTTAAGCTAGAACTTTAACATTGATCTAAGTGATCTTTGAGTTAAAAAATGTGCTCTATAGGGGGTGCTCTTTACCTGCTTTACGGCTGTAGCCATTATGCTAGCAGTTATCTTTTTCAGTTTGCCGATAGTCAAAAAGCACAAGAAGAAGAAAAAGAAGTAGTTTGCTTTTCTGTTTACATCATGGCAAAGCCTGGAAGTAAAAGTAAGAGTAATGTATTTTGAGGTGAAGCAACGAGCTAAAACCAGAGTGAAAATCAGCACAGCCTACATTTGTTTTAGGGAGCTAAAGGAGGCTACAAAATAATGGACTGATGGTGATCTGGCTTTGTTCCTACTGGACTTGTAAGTAATAATATCTTTTGTCCAACAATATGGATCTTTTTCTTTGTGGTTTATATTAGTATTAGTTGGCTCATGTTAATGTTAGCTCATTGTTAGCACTAGCTACAGCTGGCTGTAGCAGGGTCGTTTACAAAAGCTGTAATTCCACTTTTGATCAGTAGGGCGGAGGAGCAGGAAACAACACACTGTTACTTTGAGATGTTGCTCCATCTAGACCAAATAAGAAGAAACCATGTGTATATAAAAGAGAACAGTCAGTGACTCAACCACGTAATCAGATGGGACAAAATTTGAAGGCGGATTAAGACAAGAATCTAAAATTCTTAACGTTTAGAACATCTGCATGTCGACGTAAATAAAATGGGTTTTGAATTAACTTATGTGAAGTTCCATTTTTCACCTTCTCCATCAAATTCATCTGCATTTCTTTAGAGACAATTAACCAGGAATACATGAGTGCCTGTGTCTGTTTACACTCGAAATTGATAAGTAGGTCAGATATTGCTGTGTTTTCTCCACAGCTCTTCTAATTCTGCTGAAATGAAAGGCATGACAAATGTGTGTACACGAACACACGCTCTCAAACAGCGGCTTTCTGCTGAGTACCATCACATTAGTTGATTAAGATCTGCCATTAGCTGCCTTATAGTTGCACTTCTCTGTGTGTGTGTGTGTGTGAACAACTGTGATTTTTGGTCCCTTACTGATGGCGCGGGTATTGCATCAGACATGCACCCAAACACACCAAAGGCTTTTGAAATTTTCTCACACATGCATTTGATGTAAAATGCAGACAAAATGATATTTTCCTTGAGGAGTTTCTTCCAGCAGCTGTGGAAAAGTTGATTTAAAGCTACATCACTGAGTTTAAGTCAAGGACCAGGCTGCTTGTTTATTCGGTCATGATGCAAACAATAAATGCATGATATCAAAACACTTTTTCAAATGTCTAGAGTGATTTTTAGGGTTGTGAATGGTGCAACGGCTAGTAAAACACACAGAACTACACATTTTAAGTACAATAATAGTTCTTTTATATTATGTATTTTGTATATACAGTAAGAATAATGATGTAAGTAATAATATTATATACATTTCAAAGCTGCTTGCTCAACCACGGAACTTCTGCAGTTAATCTAGTTAGAAACCAATAATGAACTAAATGGTGTGCAACACACACACACACACACACACACACACACACACACACACACACACACACACGATCAGACATCAGTGTAGGTAGATGCTATTAATATGTGGTTGAACCAGGACGGTGGAAGTGGGGAACGGAAGCAGGCCAGTATCCGCTGGGAGATGGATCTCTGACCCCATTTTAACTAGAATACTGCTGGTATTGTCAGTGGGAATGACATGTGGGAATAACAGACAGGAAGGCCACTTGCTCTTTGAGAGAGTCTGTCTCATAGTCAAGTTAGATTCCGACTCTTGTCACTGATCCAACTCACAATGCTGGGCTTCAGGTCTAATGGGAACAATCCTCAACTGATTGGTTTCCTAAAATAAAACAAAAAATTAGCAGGTAAATGTGACTGTGGAGTCCAACAAGTGCAAATGAAGTTAGATTTTTTTATTTAGTCATTACAAATGTAGCTACAGTAGTGAACATGCAGTTAGCTGCCAAACATATTTACCTAAAATGAAGGTAGCGCTTTATAATGTCTGCTGAGGTATAGTGATTTAGTCTGCGTATTCGTAGCTATCTTGATTCAAGATAATGGCATAAGTGGATCAATTCACAGAAGTCCTCCTAATGAAGATGCTCTGAGCGTTTCAGTAAAATCCATCTAGTTCATGAGATGTTTTACTAAAAAAGGGACAGGGTTGGCTCCAATAGTTAATGGCAATGGTTAAGGAAAGACATTGCTCAATGCATAGTGTTTAACATTTTAACGAGTATGTGAATGGGGTGTCTTTCTACTACACTAAACATCTATCAAAGGTACATGGACAGGTGAAGCCATCTTTATGTTTGCCAAAGGTAATTAGCAGTGGTGACCATCTTGATTTGGACTAATAAATTGCTGATTTACGTCAAATGTAGACTTTGATAGTTTCATTAAGGTATTTCCAGTCATTCATGAAATATTTTGCTGTTTCTACAAATAAACAGAGTGACAGCCAACCGTATTATAGTCTAACTTCTGCCTTTCAGTGCCTATATCAGGGATGGGGAACCCTGGCACCTTGAGGGCCAGTACCCTGCATGTTTTAGTCGTTTCCCTGCTTCAACACTCCTGTGTCACTGGTTGAATCACCTTAACTCTCAGCAAAAACAATACTGTACACACAAAATGCTTTTACTCAGACATTGCCTGTTCAGACGGGAAATCTTGCAAAATAAATTTACGATAAGCAAATGTGGAGGAGGAGCACCTTGCAGCACGCACCCATCAGCTCGTTTTCTGATTGGCTTACATGTCCCATCAATCAGACGATCAGACCAAGAAAATTTTACATGTTTCAAAGCCCGGAGTGGTCTCGATTTCCTTCAGAGCGGACTAAAGCAATCTTAAGACACAACACATAGTAAGACAATCTGATAAGATTATCTTAAAGGAGCATGGGGCAGGAATTGTCCAAAAACAAAAAGTACATGTTCATTCTTGAGAAGCTTATGGGTGATGAAGCATTTTAAACTAAAAAGAATGATGAAACCAATTTATCATTCCATTTTGTTAATCAGGCTGTGTGCTGCAAAATGCAAAACATTCCTGATCCGAATTTCCCGCGCTGTTTTACGGATATGACGTTAATTGACGCTTCAAGCACGTTCTCGACAAGGTTCAAACCCGGAAAAACATTTGGAAGCTTGCTAGGTGGCGGTAACGCGTCTTTCACTACTAGCCACGTTAAAACCCCAAACAGAAGAGGAAGAACCCTGGAAATGGATTCTACAACTAGCAAACGACCAAGCACAACTCAAAGCCCACTAAAGAGTGGCACAAAGAAGAAGGTTTTATCAGCGGCATCTCGAGAGTCAAAAAGAAAATATGATAAAAGTCGGTCAGGGACCCAAATATCTATTGGTTACGCTCTGGAAGAATGGAGGCTGCTTCAACTGGATTTGGGCCTGAAAAAGGATGCGGACATGGCGCATTTTCTAGTGACCAGGTAAGTGTTGGTTTCCTTATTTCTGCTGTAGGTTTCAGTAACGAGTAGGTAAACATATCAGAGCTGTATCTGCACAATTTGAGAAAATAAAATAAAACTTATGGATTTAGATAATGCTGATTTAGGTAATCTAACAAATCTTTGTGCAGATGAACAAGAAACTTATCTAAGCTAACGGTGTTTAGCATATGGCTTCCTGATCAGTTTGAAAAAGCTAAAAGCAACCAAGGAGAAACCGGATCACTTCTATGTTTTGTGGACGACACGCCGCATGTGTTTGGAGATAAATGGATGTTCCGTTTATTCTGACGAGAAAAGTAAACAGAGCTTGATTTGATTATATGACGTCACCGCTCAGCCGGAGAGAGCTAGCGTGCGTTAGCATGTTAGCTGCGATCAGGCTTCAGTTTGTAGAAGAGAACGGACATTTTCCAAACCAAAGATGAGTCTTTAGAATTATGTCATATTTGATCTACAGTCCAACCTCTAAGCAGGACTGTTACTTTAGTAGATGTTATTCGTGAGGTTTGTGTAACAGAACCCCATCGGAATATATTTCCCTAGCGCTATTGCTGAGAATAAATAAAATTAGGATTCATAAGAATAAATAATAAGTCAGCCATAACAACACGTTTGACTAAAAGTAAAGTTGTGCAGAAGTTTGTGTTTATTTTTCAAAATTTGTCCAGTTGAATGTAGGTCAGAATAAAATATGTTTGTGAAAATGATAAATAATTTTTTTTATAACTGACCTGCATTTTCATATTACTAGTTGTGCCACAGGTAAAGATGCTTAGCCGTTATTGATCTATGTAAACAGAAGGTGTAGAGTCTCAACCAACTTGTTGACATTTTTGTTTAAAAATGTGTTTTCCAGCTACCGGAAGAAGCAGGCTCCTGAAACTGCAATTCAGGGAGAACAGCAGCTAAAATGTGGCATCGATTATCTCCAACTGAACCTATGTCTGAGGGGTTAGTATCTTTTCTGTAAAACAAATATTCACGTTTTTGTGCTATGATATTTCATACATTAAATTACACCTTGCATATCCACACTTGGTTCAGAACTAACATCACACCACAAAACACTTCTGACATTATCTTTACAGGGAAAATTTTCTAATGGCTGGTGTTGAGGCCTTAGCTGATGACCTAGATTTGGATCCTTTTGAAGAAAGGTAAATTTGTTCATGAGAAGTCTTGCCATATACGCAGGAAATTACTGCTGTGCAAAAAAGATAAAAACACAATAGATAAGCAAATATAGGTCATTATATATATTTATGTATGTTGTGAAGTGTCAATTCACAGCAGATTGTTGTTATTTGCAGAAAGAATTAATGACAGATGTATTGGGCTCCACATTTATCTCTTTAGAATCAGTACCATTTCAGGTAAGTTCCAGTATTTATCTTTACGTACAACAAATATTATTGTGTTGTCTGTAGTTTCAAATCCATGGATCTAGCTACGGATGCAGTCCAAATTGATGAGGACCAAGCAAACAACTTACTCAACAGTGTGTGAGTTGCAATGTCTTCTTATCTAGGGGTGGGCAATATAAACGATATAAGGTAGAAATGATATATAATTGGGTAATGATAGTTTTTGGCTATATCGCAATATGGCAATATTGTGATAACACATGACGTCACTAAGATGTGCACCCTGCTGACAATGGGACAACAGAATGGCGGTGACTGCAAGCATGGAGTGGGCGGAGGAGGAGGTCTATATGCCTCAAGTGGTATATATTTGCCACATGAGGATATCTAAAAGCATGTCAATTTGACATCTATAAACAGATGAAAAAATATATCGCAATATATATCGTTACTGCACATGCTTCAGATTATATCGCAATATAGATTGAGGCCATATTGCCCAGCCCTATTCTTATCTACACTCTTTTTTAAACTCCAAAGTCTTAAAACAATATATTAATTCTACTTTTATTTATAGTTTTCATAACAGAATAGAACTGTTATGAAAACTTTGTCAGGCTGACGAAGTTTGCAGCCGCAAACAAAACGTTGCAGGTAAATAAAACCCTTCTATGTTTTAAAAAGAACTAAAAGATGGAATTGTTGTTTTATCCTTGTTCACAGGCTGGGATCCTAAAGGGAATTTCCATCCTACTTGTGTGGCTGAAGGACATCTTCAGCCAATTTTGGTACATTTGCCAGAAAGCACAACATCGTGATATGTTTAATGTAAGTATTGTGACATCTTTTGGACAACAAGACAACAATGCACATTGACATAATTACCTTTCTTTTCATAATAGTGCCAGCTCTCGTGTTTCTGTTGGTGAGCGCTTCTGTCACATGCAAAGTTTTCAAATAAAACTTATTTTTTCTGTTAGGACATGTGGGTGGGTGTGCTTCACCATGTCACAGGGAAGCATGAATGGACCCGTGGCAAATGTGACCATGGACCACTTGATGCAACGACCAGTGATAAAGAGCTCATGGTGCCATGATCTCCACCACACGAGGCTCTTAAACGAATCATGTTCAACAGACGCTGGTTGAAGGATGTCACCAATCTGACCTTTAGGTATGTTAATAACATTTTCATAAGCAAAAAAGCTAAAGTGTCAATATCAAAGCTGACAATTTACATATAGAAATGACAATTGTGGGTGAAAAGGCAATCAAAAGTGTGATTCCTAATAATCTATAAAGTTGTAGCTTTTGTTTTTTTCACAGGTCAACTTCAGAACTGGAGAGTTTCCAGAATTGCATTCTCATGTAATCTATGTATGATCTAATGCTGCTGTTCTCTCTCTCTATAAAGGCCCCAGCTACGTGAAGCATCAAAAGACAGGAATGACTTCTTTCATGCACACAGATTTATTAGAAATTAAGAAAAAATACTATGTACAAATGCAAATAACAGAACTTTTTTATACATAAATAAAAATAAATATATTGCACAAACTGTTTATTTTTGGGTGAAAATGCTGTCTTCAGCTAAAGTTATTTTGAGGTATTGTGCTGTGTTGGAACTACTGTAGTTGTAGATAAACGGTTTGGATTTTTAGGTTAGGGTGCCCTCAGTCAGGAAGACGGTGTCCTGGCGTCTCTTGCTGAAACTCCAGGATATCCAGCATCACCCCTGGAAGACGGGTCACCACTCTCTCAAGAATATAATCTCTCTCCTCCTGGCTCAGGTGTTGTAAAGCTGTCTAGAAATTAAAGAGCATATGTTTACATGACTAGATTCATATCTCCAGTGAGTGATGTTTTCGTTTTTGGCATCTCTATTATTTTATTTTATTTTTTTACACAAATGGCTACAACCAACCTGCATCTCAGCTATACTGGCAGCTCTCAGCTGTGCAAGCCGGTCTCGGTCCTCTTCTTTGAAAGCTGTTCGCTGCCTACCCCGGCGCCCTGGTCCTCTTGAAGGAGCTCTGGACCTCAACCTGCTGCCCTCACCCCTTGAGCGTGTCCTTCCCCGACCCTCGGAGCGACCTTTTCCTCTCCCCTTTCCTTTAGCCCCTGGTCTCAAACTTTCCCACGACACATCAAAGTCTGTGGCAGGCTCGGGCACACTCCATCTGAACTGTCTTCCATCACTGCTTCCAATGTGAATTCCTGAAAATCAATGACAGTAATGGAAAAATGACTGTATTACCCTGTAGGTCTTGTTGATATTATGATTTTATTTTGATGCATTTTTTAACTAAACATTGATATTTATGTTCTTATTTACATTGTTGTGATGCCTGTCCTGTAATGAAATTGGTTTCACAAATGATGTCAGTGACTTGAAATTGGATGTTCTTACATGATGTATAAACAATAACATTAGCTTGTTAGTAAGCTTAGTGCAAAATAATAACTGTAATTGGTCTAAAAACACCAGAAATCACCTGCAGCCACAAAGCCTTATGCTGATAAAGTAGCATCATGTTACTGTCTTGCTCGCCAGTCACAAAACTGGCTTATGAATATTTCATAGGAAGGAGCACTTGCTTTACATCACGAGTGTCATGGCTAAATTAAAATGCTAATGTTGTCATGGAATTATACAAATATTAGACTAAAGTAACAATGTTACTTACTTCATCGCTCGACATGGTGCCTTGTTCGAGCCGCGCTCTGGCCGTACATCACTGTAACTTTTTTTTTTCTAGTGAAGAGTTTGTGCGCGCTCTCGTGCCGGGCTGCAGTTACTCACAGCGCCGAGTGCGTCGCTAATGAGTTTCGTTTCTTCATCCTGCCCCATGCTCCTTTAAGAATGATTAGGGTAATCATACTCAACATTAGGATTGTCAGAAGGAGAAGGGCTGGTGAAAAAAAAGTCAGGATTATCCTGCCGTGGCTTTACCAGGCTTTACCTACTTTTGTGGAAAAACAATTTGCTACGTTTGTGCAAATAAACTAGTGACGGTCGGGTTCACAAATCTCTGCCCTAGTTACAAATCTTCATTTGAATTCAAACGGCAAGTTGCTAAGTTAATTTTTTTTTCAATAAAGGATTTTCACGGTATATATTTTTTTATTGTCCGGAGGTAAGGGTGATGCTTAGTGAGACTTTACACAAACATAAATAAGGTTAAAACTGGAAATAATGAAGTGGAAAGAGGGAGTTCAAACTGATGGAGTCAGTGCAAAAAAAAAAAAAAAGGCTGCAGAAGGTGAGAGCAATTTGTAAGTCAGGTAGAAGAGAAGATGGGATTTTGAAAGGTAGGAATATAGAAAGAGAAGGCTGGAATTCATTTCATTAACAGGAACAGAAAAAACCCTGTTGCATTGCTCTCAGCCACTCTGTGTGTGTGTGTGTGCGTGCGTGCGTGCGTGCGTGCGTGCGTGTGTGTGTGTGTGTGTGTGTGTGTGTGTGTGTGTGTGTGTGTTGTGACAGATGTTGTATCATGCTGCTTCACAGCAGAGGACAGGCTTAAAGTTCATTAAAAACAACTCTTGACATTCAACCTCCAATACAAAATGCTTCTAAAACACTAGAAACTGCTGGCTGAATAATAAATACACCCAGATGCATTCGTTTGTGACCCATTTGGACAAGAAAGTTAAAAACCATTGTTATAGACAGGACGAGAGCAAAGATATCTGCTCATTTTCCTTTTGAAATGTCAATCAAACCGTATTAAAGAACTATCAAATATTTTCCTAAAGGTGTAGAGCACTTGTTTAATCAGTACATTTGCAGTGATCTTTAGCTGGAATGAATGCCTTGTCAGTCGTTTCGGGGGGGGGGGGGGGGGGGGGGGGGGACGACAAAAAACACCACTGCACCATTTCCAGGAACTAGAAGTGAGCTACATCACAGCTGAGCTTACAGATTTTGGAGTCTTATTTCCTGATATTTGGACATCTTGGACCAGTGGTTAGAGTGCTCAGGCCGACACCTTTACCATCGGACTACCACAACCAATACAAGAGAAAACTTGCCTAAGACGCTGCTGTAGGCATGTTTTGTCGGAGCAGGTGTGGGAGGAGTTTCATTGAAACACTTTATTTTCGGGCATAAATTCAAGCTGACAAAATAACTTGTATTGAAGATAAATGACATCTTAATAATGCTAGTGGTAATATTTTATCATATACTGTGCCTATTGCTCTCAGACGTTTAAAATAACATCATTTGGAACCTTTAATTTTATCAGTGATTAGACCTTACGAAAAAAAAATCTGAAACCACACAATGTCCACAGTTTTGTTCATGATCTCATCTGGATAGAAGTGGAAATCACCCATGGGAGGGAAAAGCAGACAAAGCCAGTCAGAGGCCCGTAGTTTCTTTAGAGTGTATCTAACATTAGCCTACGAACTCGATTGTACTTCATGAACTCTGAGTCTAATTCATTCTGAAACCACCTGAGAGACTTAAAAGGACCTTTTAGCTTTGCATTATATTAAGGCAAAACTCTTAAGTCAGTGCAGGCAGCAAAGTTCCCCACATCTCAGTACATGAGCTTATTAAAACCTAAGTCAGGTTTACTGGATGCACGGTGTAGCACTCTTCCTTCTGATTATAAATTAGAAGCTAATCTTGGATGGGAGTTCTAAACTGTACCAAGCTTTCACTGAAACATTTTCTCCACCATGGATCACAGGAACTTGCTCTCCTCTCATTTGAGGTGTGATGATTTAATGGAATATCAGTGCAAAGCAATGCAAATGTCTTTGATCCAAGCTGAAGTGATCAATTCACACAAATGAGAAATGACTCCCCTTCCAAACAACCTACAAAGCATGACAAATATAATTCCACTAAAAGATAAGAGCCTTTATCGTATCAGGTGCAAGTATTATGCCATTTCTTAGAGATAAATATGTTTGCACATCCTGCCTTGGTATGCATCAGATCTTTGCTCAAACCAGAATTCCAAATGCCAGATCAAGCTGCTATAATTTACGTGTGCTGTAGCCACCATGTAAAACCTTTAGATTGCACCAAGCTGCAGCTTGCTAATGCATTGCGTTACTTTCAGAGG
Organism: Nothobranchius furzeri; assembly: GCF_043380555.1. NCBI lineage: Eukaryota > Metazoa > Chordata > Actinopteri > Cyprinodontiformes > Nothobranchiidae > Nothobranchius > Nothobranchius furzeri. Next base: position 27,691,109 of record NC_091752.1, on the reverse strand, counting down.
ACGCACACAAACAACACTTCAAGCAAACGCAAGCTAATCGAAGCAGCCGTGAGAAACATGCGTAATTAGCAGCAAGTATATTCTCATCCCTAAGACACTGTAGCCTCTATCTAAAGGCAAAAACATTACCCAAGTCATTTCCAACATTCACACACACGGCAACACTTTACAATAGGGTGCCTTTATTAACGTTCCTGATATTAACCATTAGGTGTCCTTAAGGTTAGGACAAAGAGCATGGGGGTCTGTTTAGTAATACATTACTAACATTAAGCAGCTGTTAATACTTTAATAGTTTATTAATGCTGAGTAATGCACTAAGTAATGTTAATACAGAAACCCTTATTTTAAAGTGTTACTGAACACACTTTCCTCTCAGAATCACACAAACAGCAGATCCACTGTGTTGTTAGGATTACTGACGTCTACGCGGATTCTAAGAATTAGGACCTCTTGTTGTTTCTGTGTTTATTAGACATGAAAACCACCTGCCGTCGCCACGGTGTTACCCGAATATTACAGCCTCTTGCTGCCTCCAGAGTTGACAGAGCAGGACGACCTCCTGCTGCTTGCAGTCTTCTAAATTAAGCCTAAAGCTTTCTTTAGAACCCTTTAAACATTTTAACAAAAGGCTGCAGCACCTTTCACTTTCCTTTGGCATCCCCAGTTCCTTCTGAGCTTTAGTCTTCACCATTTGATTTATTTAAAATAAAGTGCTAATCTGAAAATGAGGTTATTAATAAATGTCCATCCGTAAAATTATCCTGGAGGTTACCTATCTTTTTAGTTTTTTATTTATTTATGCATTTTAAATAACTCATTAACTGTTACTAGATACTTAGTTCACACAACCAAGGGCGTAGGAACCGGGGAGGTCAGGTGGTACGTGTCCCCTCCAATATTGGACAAACGTGCATTTGCCCCCCCCCCCCAACCCCCCCGATGAAGTTCAGAAGGAACCAGTTGAGGGTGAGACAGGGAGAGCCAGACCTGCTGAGGAGCAGGTAGGTGCTACAGTGAAGAATGAGATGGTTTTAGGTTGCTGATGAGGAAGATTTGAATGTAATAATAAGTGAACACAGTTAAATATACTGAATGTAATCCCATAACAAGTAGGGCTGGGCAGTACGGTTTAAGAATAAATTACATTCTGTACACGCTTCCTTAGAAATATTAGAAAAATAAGTGTTAAACTCTGCTTTCTGGTGCATTTAGACTGCAATTTTGGCCACTGTTTTTTTTCTTTTGTCCATCTGAAAATTAATGTAGTTCCAGCTGTTGTTGTAAGTGAATTATTTCTTTTTTCATTCTGTCAGAAGCAAACAGATTTTTCTGATTGTTGGTCAGCATTGTTGGCTGATGTAGTCTAAAATATTCTGATGAGTCAGATCAATTCAGACTGAATATTCACAGTTTTAGTCTTGTATTAAATCTGTTTACACATCTCTACCCATATGAATAAGATAACATATCCTACATTCATACTATTAAATAAAAATAAAACAGTACTGACACATAAACAGCTTTTTTATAATTAAAACGTTCACGTTGGCCTGTAGTCACCTGGATCTGGCTAATGGGGAGCCTAAGTCTCCTCCCCTTCTGGCTGGCTCATGGGTCCCCGATCAAAAAAACAACAACAGAATGTTAGTGAACTGGGCTATAAACATTATTTTCTTGTCTTTCTGGGCTTTGCCTTACACCCAGAGTCACATCTGTCAGACATTTCTAATCCTAGAATTTCACCGTCTATCAGATTTTCTATCAGAAGCTAAAGCAGGAGATAGCGGCAGGAGACTATGTTCATGTTCAGCCTGCATGAAACACTCAGTGACACTTTAGAATCAGAAATAATCATTAAATGTATTTTTTTTCAGTGAAGTTGACCTACAACAGATTTGTTAGATTTCCAAAATGTGTCCCCCCCAATATTAAACTCGTTCC